>NC_042615.1:419328696-419628696 GCF_901001135.1 Rhinatrema bivittatum
GGACCGGGCCGAGCATCGAGGGAAGCCGAAGAAACATTGGCATCAGTCCCCATTGACGCATGGTGCCGGGTATGGGGATGCACTGGCTTTTTCTGCGATGCCCCTGACGTGACCCTACGGTGAGGAGTACCAGTCCTTCGTCAGTTCTGGGTGTCCACAACGGTCTCCACCGATCCTGATGCCAGTCACCGATCCACCTTGAGAGTCCGATGAGGATCTGGCCACCCCTCCTTCCTCCTAATTAGTGTTGGCATTGGCAACGTTTGAGGAGAAGCTGGAGCACTGAGTCCAGCTGGCAGTGGACCGGGGCGCTGCAGAGCTTTGATTCTATGGGACCGATGTCACCAGACCTGGTGTTGCCTGTCCTCGTACTGCTTCTGGAGAAGTTCATTGTGCTCATCTGTGCATTACCAACCTAGCTGGCAGTGGTGCCCAGCGGGGTTCCGAGGCTTCCCCTTACTGATTTGGTGGTTGTTGCCAGTTCCTCCTCCGAGGAAGCTCCACCAAGGCTGGCAGAGATGCCGAGGCCTGCAGCCCCCCAACCCGTCCAGTTCTACCGGTGCCTGCATCTCTGGATGATGGTCGAGCACCTAGGGACCCATCCCCTGTGGCTTACAGTGAGGATGAGAAACCTTATGATTCATGGGGAGATGACGCTTCGAAGTTCTCCGACGAAGGCTCCAAGGGTCTCCCTTCAGAACTTTCTCTTCCAGAGGGGCAAAGAAGGACTCCACCTGAGGACTTATCCTTTGCAGTTTTTGTGCGGGTGATGGTGGAGGTCATCCCATTTCAGTTATTGATGGAGGAGGATGCCAGGCACAAAATGCTTGCGATCCTCCAATTCGTGGAGCCTCCTAAGGAGATTGTGATGGTCCTGATACACGAGATCCTTAATTTTGAAAGTGTACTGCATTGGGGCTCCATCTGATAAATTTACCCATTTGCGAGGACTTACATCCTGCTGACCTCGGAGAACACCTATACAGGTAAGCAACTCTGCTTTTCTCCCCCCATCCCATCCCATCCCACCCCACCCCACCCAGAACCTCCTTAGCGCTAAATGCTGCCAGGAACTGGAAAGAAGTGCTCAGTTCCTGGCACATCCTGGGGTTGCTTTGACATCAGTGCTGGTTGCATAAGTTATCATTGTTGCTGTCAAATCATTGCTTGAACAGCAATGCTGATAGCTTACACAACCAGCACTGATTTTAAAGCAATGTTAGACATGCTGGGAGCTCGGCACTTTTTCGCAGCTCTCTGAGGCATTTGGAGGTATGGAGAGTTCCAGGTGGGCTGAGATGGTATGGGTGGCTTGACCGGGGGCGGGGGGGGGGGGAGAGGGAAGGCAGGCTTGCCAGAATATACTTTTCTTTCCAATTGCTGGATTTCAGGGGAGGGCAGATTTTGGGCAGACAGGCCAGCTATCTTTTTATTTTTTATTTATTTATTTGTTTTTATATACCGGTGTTTGATTTACATATCACATCGGTTTACAAATAATTTTTGACAGGTACAGTAGATGATTAGAGAAATGTCATAGGAAGTTATAGTAGCAACATGGGCAGGAAGGCTCACCCGACAGAGGCATTATTTCACTGGGGGTGGGAAGTGGATTAGGCAGGCAGGCTCACACTACTGCCTTTTTTTTTTTTTTTTTTTTTTTTTTTTAAATGCCTCAGTAGAAATTAACCGGCTATGTTCCTTTAATACAGCTGGTGAAGGGCAAAGTTGTCTAGGTATGTGTGCCCAGTTTTGAAAGATAGCTGGTTAGATTTCATAGTTATTCGGCTATATGTAACTGGATAATTATTTGGGGATACTTAGCGAGACATTTATCCTACTGAATATTCCTGATAACTTAGCCAGCTAATTATCTGCATAAGATCCATTTTAGGCTTTTTTGAATATTGGTTTGCCTGTGTTTTCCATGTTTGTGTCTATGCATTTTCTTTTCACAGTACCTCTTGACAAGCTAGCAGAGGAGTCGGACTTTGTCATCGTATCTTGTTCTCTAAATCCTGAGACTGCAGGAATCTGCAACAAAGATTTTTTCAGGAAGATGAAGAAAACATCAGTGTTTATCAACACAAGCAGGTAAAATGTGCAGCTACATTCCCCAAGCACACATTCTGAAGCAGTGTGACCAGCTTTCAAGTGCTGCTTTGCAACCTGCAGGTGATAAAACTAATGTTCAAAACAACTGTTTCTTTACTGCTTCTTTTCAGCAGGAACTGGCATGCACCAGTTACCAATTCTGCACAGTGCTTCTAAAGAGACCCCTGCTATCACAGAGAGAGGCTTGCAGGGGATGCAAGATTGTATTGCTCAGAATTTGGCCCAAAATTTATGAATGAAAATATAGAACTTTTTTTTACTTTTATTTGCTGTTTTTCACTAATTTTTTTTTTTAATTTAAAAGTTTTTATTGGATGTAAAACGAACCTTTACAGTCATACTAAACCAACATACATACACACTACTTTATATGCTAAATCCCCCAATCCACCCATCCCTTGGACAATAAGCACATAGATAACGCAATGTGAATTAGGAGATATAAAACAAAACTGCAAGATTAATTACTTCAATACTTGCATGATCACTGATGCGCACGGCACAAAATGCAATACAATGCATAAAGGGTTAGGCAAAGTAAATCACAACATCCATGAATTACCATGAAAAAGTATAAAGGCCAGCATTGAAAAAAAAGAAGATGAAACCAAGAAATAAGGTAAACAATAAGGAAATTTATCAAAGAGATGTACAAAGTTAAACATCCAAGCCCTGGGAATTTTTCCATCTTATAAAAGAACCCCGTCTTCTCAAAAGAGGCCAAGCGATTATTGTAAGGCCGTTAAATGAGCCAGTCAAGAAAGAAGGAATATCAACACTTTTTTCCAAAAACTGGCTAATTTGCATCTAGCTGTTATGAATACTTGTTGGCCAAACCGCTGTTGTGACTTATACCCAATAGTGGCAAACTAAGCAAGTCAATAGTTATCATCATAAATATTCCACACTCCCAGCAGATTAGATGAACATTCAGCAAGCTGTCACCAAAACATCGCTATTTCCTAGCATGTAGACAGATGGACTCAGGGCCAGTGGGTTTATGCTCCCCTGCCAGCAGATGGAGACAGAGCAAGCTGACATCACAGTATATATAACCCTGCAGTGACCCCAGCCTCTCAGTATTCTCCATCTCTCCAGAAGATGGTGGATGTGCATCTCCCTATGGGGATTGCTTTGAGCTTTTTGAAAGGAGAAATTTGAAATTCTAAATTCAGGGAAAAAAAACCCCCACTCTTCTGTGGTGACACCTAAAGATCCCCCAGTTGAGAATTCCAGAGTCTGACTTTCCGTGGTCCCTCAGAGATGTGCCATGGTCTGGTAGCTGGGTTTCCCGGTGTGGACTTAGCTGCTAGTTCAGCTGAAAAGCAGTGGGTGCAGAAAGCAGAGCGCAGCGGTGACGGCAGATGCCCTTTCCCCCCTCAGCCGGAGACCATCTCTGTACTTAACCAGTAAGCACTGAGCTCAGGTAAGGTTTAAAAAAAAGGAGAAAGTTTTATCTGAATCAGACAGTAGAAGGGGTTTCAGGACTTCCTCCGTCTCCGGCGCACCATGCTCCTGTTGGGGTTGGGGAACTGGACAGCCTGGCGGGTTGAGCGGCCCCCGGTGAGCTAGGCCCCACACTTAGGCTTTTTCCTTGCACGCAACTTGATAGGCAATGGCAGCCGTTTTCATGCGCTGTTGGTGTGTGTTCTGCTGCCCTCTAGACTTGTCAGTGTGCACAGTGTGTCAGCTCTGAGCTTGGTTTTTGGGAGCGTTTTTTATGCTCACAATCTTTTTTACGCACTTTAACTTGGCACACAGGTTGTGCATGCGTCTTGCTGCGCTTTCTTCTAGGCGATTATTTTTTGAGCGCATTTCATTTTTGAGCACGAACTGTTCCGACGCACATTTACCGCAGCATTGGCGCCAGTAAGCAAGAAGCCTAAGCACCTTCCTATTTGTGTTGCCTGTCATATTAAGGCTTCTCAGCCTGACCTGGCTTCCAACCTGTGTCAGCGCTGCTCAGTCGCTCAGCTCTGCTAAGCCTGGCTCTTCCCATTCTGATGATGGGTTGGTCACGGGCTTGACTAGGGGGGACGCCAGATCTTGATTTTCTCTTGACTGGCAATGCTGGCAAGGGCAGTTCTGTGGGACCAGCTCCAGTTCCTTCTGGGTTTGGTCTGGACCCGGGTGCTTTTTCTTGGGTGGAATTTTTTCAAGGCTTACAAGCCTGTCTTTAGGCACAGTCATTCGCACTGTTTGCTGCCATTCTGCCTTCCTCTTTATCATTGTCCCCACCCCCCTCCCCTGTTTTTTGTAATTTCCAGCCTTTTTGTTAGAATGTGAACCGGTATGATGTACCCACTAATACTGGTATAAAAAAGTTTTAAATAAATAAATAAATGATTTCTGTCCGGTCGGACCTTCAGCCAGTGGCTCCTCCCTCTTCCAGTCCTATGCTTAAATGCCAGGGCTCGCCTCTGCTCCCTCTGGGTGTTACCGACAGGAATCCGGATGGCACTGAAGAGGTTGATCCTGATTCCCTGGAAGATGGGGAAATTCCTCCAGGGCTGGAACCGTATCGAACCTTGTTGCGGTTCTTTCATAGAGATGAACTGCCAGCCCTGATTTCCCTGCCCTTGAAACAGCTGGGTGTTCCTGGTTCAGATGCGATGTCAGAGCCGAGGAAGAATCTCATTTTGGTTTCCTTACATAAAGCTTCTTGTTTTTTCCCGGTGATGGATGCCATCCAGTAATTGATCTGGAATGGGATGCCTAGAGGAAAATTTTAAAGGGAGTCAGACATTGGAAGGCCTGTTCCCCCTGGATCCAGCTGTGAGAGAGTGTTTGCATTTTCCCAAAGTGGATGCTCTGGTATGTGCTGTGTCTAAGCGGACGACTATCCCCATATAGGGAGGAGCAGCCTTGAAGGATGTACATGATAGAAGGATTGAGGATATTCTTAAGCAAACCTTTGCGGCAGTGGCGATGAATTTACAGATTGCCTCCTGTTGTGCACTAGTGGCGAGATCTTGTCTGCTTCTCTCTCAGAAGGTTGATGAGTCTGGAGAAAATTCCAGAGTGGTTATGGAGCCTGCTGCCACCTTTTTAGCAGACACAGGCTGTGATTTAGTCTGGACCTCGGCCAGAGGAGTGGCTTCGGTGATAGCGGCCAGGCATCAACTCTGGTTGCGAAATTGCTCAGCTGACACAGCTTCTAAAGTTAATCTTACCAAGATACCCTTTAAAGGTTCACTGTTGTTTGGGAGTGAGTTGGAGAAACTAGCCAGTAAGTGGGGCGAGTCTCCTGTGCCTCAGTTGACCGAGGATAAGAAACAGATACAGTGCCCCTTTGGTATGAGGGGTCATTTCTGGGGTTCCAGGCATTTTCATCCTTACAGAGGGATGACCTGTTAGTGGACTTGGCCTTTTGGTAGGTCCCAGTACGTTCGTCTCCGGCAGCCCAAGAAAGGAGCAAGCTTGGGTGACGGATCTTCCCAAATTTCCCAATGAAGATTTGCGACCCACCCATTCCTAATAATCGAATCACCAACTATGACGGCCGACCTGACACTTTCCTCCTTGACAGAAGCCTTGGGAGACACATCCTTGATGTGAGAAGGTGGTACATTGTCCACTCGCACAGAGGATATGTCTCCCAGGGCTTCTGCCAAGGAGGGAAGGGTCAGGTCAGCTGTCAAAGTTGGTGATTCGATTATTAGGAATCTAGATAGCTGGGTGACTGGTAGGTGTGAGGATCACCTGGTAACATGGTCACCTGATGCATTACCTACATAGGATTTTAGACCGTGCTGGGGAGGAGCCGGCTATTGCTGTACATGTGGGCACCAACGACATATGAAAATGTGGGAGGAAGTTCTGGAAGCCAAATTTAGGCTCTTAGGTAGAAAGCTGAAATCCAGAACCTCCAGGGTAGCAATCTCTGAAATGCTTCCTGATCCATGCACAGGTCCCCAGAGGCAGGCAGAGCTCCGGAGTCTCAATGCATGGATGAGACAATGGTGCAAGGAAGAGAGATTCAGTTTTGTAAGGAACTGGGGAGTCAATTCTGAAGGGATGGGCTCCACCTTAACGAGGGTGGAAAAAGGCTGCTGGCGCTAACCTTTAAAAAGGAGAGTGAGCAACTTTTAAACTAGAACAAAGGGGAAAGCCGACAATTGCTCAGCAGCGCATGGTTCGGAGAGAGGTATCTTCAAAGGTTATTAATGAAGCATTAGAGTTAGGGGATCCCAACAAAGAGGTTCCACTAATAACAAATGTAGTCCAGGTGCCTGGACAACTGAAAAGCAGAATGTTAATACAAACAAAAAACTCACTTTGAAATGTTTGTATGCTAATTCCAGAAGTCTAAGAAGTAAGATGGGAGAATTAGAGTGTATAGCAGTGAATGATGACATAAACATAATTGGTATATCAGAGACATGGTGGAAAGAGGGTAACTAATGTGATAGTGCTATACCGGGGTACAAATTATATTGCAATGACAGAGAGGAGTATCTCTTGGTGGCAGAGTGACGCTTTATGTCCAGGATGGCATAGAGTCCAACAGGATAAAGATCCTATATGAGACTAAATGTACAATCAAATCTTTATGGGTAGAAATCCCTTGTGTATTGGAGAAGAGAATAGCATTAGGAGTATACTACCGTCCACCTGGCCAAACTAGTGAGATGGCAGTGAAATGCTAAGAGAAATTAGGGAAGCTAACTGAAGTGGTAGTGCAGTAATAATGAGAGATTTCATTTACCCCAATATTGACTGAGTAAGTGAAACATCAGGGCATGCTAGAGAAATAAAATTCCTGGATGGAATAAAAGACAGTTTTATGGAGCAACTGGTTCAGGAACTGACGAGAGAGGGAGCAATTTTAGATCTAATTCTCAGTGGAGCACAGGATTTAGTGAGAGAGGTAATGGTGGTGGGGCCACTTAGCAAAAGTGGTCATAATGTGATCAAATTTGAATTAATGACTGGAAGAGGGACAGCATTTAAATCCACTGCTCTAGCGCTAAACTTTCAAAAGGGAAACTATGATAAAATGAGAAAAATAGTTAGAAAAAAAACTGAAAGGTGCAGCTACAAAAGTAAAAATGTGTGCAACAGTCATGGACATTGTTAAAAAAAAAAATACCATCCCGGAAGCACAGACCAGATGTATTCCATGCATTAAGAAAGGTGGAGGGAAGGCAAAACGATTACCGGCATGGTTAAAAGGTGAGATGAAAGAGGCTATTTTAGTCAAAAGATCTTCATTCAAAATTTGGAAAAAAGATCCTTTAGAAGAAAATAGGATAAAGCATGAGCATTGGCAAGACATTGCTAAGACAGGCTAAGAGAAAATTTGACAAGAAGTTGGCCATAGAGGCAAAAACTCACAATAAAACTTTTAAAAATATATATGAAGCAGAAAGCCTGCAAGGAAGTCGGTTGGACTGTTGGATGATCAAGGGGTTAAAAGAGCACTTAGAGAAGATAAGACCATCGCAGAAAGAAAAATGATTTATTTGCTTCAGTGTTTACTAAAGAGGATATTGGAGAGATACCCGTTCCGGAGAAGGTTTTCATGGGTGATGATTCTGATCAACTGAACAAAATCACGGTGAACCTGGAAGATGTGGTAGGCCTGATTGACAAAGTGAAAAGTAGTAAATCACCTGACCGGATGGTATACACCCCAGGGTTCTGAAAGAACTAAAACAAAAAATGAAATCTCAGAACTATTAGTAAAAATTTGTAACCTATCATTAAAATCATCCGATGTACCTGAAGATTGGAAGATGGCCAATGTAACCCCTATATTTAAAAAGGAATCTAGGGGTGATCGGAGAAACTATAGACCGGTGAGCCTGACTTCAATGCTGGGAAAAATTGTGGAAATTGTTATAAGAATAAAAATCACAAAACATTTAGATACACTTGGTTTGATGGGACACAGCCAACATGGATTTACCCAAGGGAAGTCTTGCCGCACAAATCTCTTACATTTTTTTGAAGGGGAGAATAAACATATGGGCAAAAGTGAACCAGTAGATGTAGTATATTTGGATTTCTAGAAGGCATTTGACACAGTCCCGCATGAGAGGCTAAAACTAAAAAGTCCTTTTGTGGATTGCAAGTTGCTTAAAAGACAGGAAACAGTAGGATTAGATGGTTAGTTTTCACAGTGGAAAAAGGTAAACAGTGGAGTGCCTCAGGGATCTTTACTTGGACTGGTGCTTTTTAATATATTTATAAATGATCTGGAAAGAGGTACAACGAATGAGGTGATCAAATTTGCAGACAATACAAAATTATGCAGAGTAGTTAAATCTCAAGTGGATTGTGATGAATTGCAGGAGGACCTTGTGAGACTGGAAGACTGGGCTTCCAAATGGCAGATGAATTTTAATGTGGACAAGTGCAAAGTGATGCATATAGGGAAAAATAACCCTTGCTGTAGTTACACAATGTTAGGATCTATCTTAGAAGTTACCACCCTGGAAAGAGATCTAGGCGTCATAGTGGATAATACATTGAAATCGTCGGCCCAGTGTGCTATGGCGATCAAAAAAGCAAACAGAATGATAGGAATTATTAGGAGGGGAATGGAAAATAAAACGGAGGATATCATAATGCCTCTGTATCGCTCCATAGTGAGACCGCACCTTGAATATTGTACAATTCTGGTCACCGCATGTCAAAAAGGATATAGCCGCATGGAGAAAGTGCAGAGAAGGGCGACCAAAATGATATGGGGCATGGAATGGCTGCCCTTTGAGGAAAGGCTAAAGAAGTTAGGGCTGTTCAGTTTGGAGAAGAGACGACTGAGGGGGGATATGAAAGGACCTGAACAAGTTAATGTAAGTTGGTTATTTACTCTCTCAGATAATAGGAGCAGGGGGCACGCCATGAAGTTAGCAAATAGCTCATTTAAAACAAATCAAAGAAAAAAATTTTTCCCTCGGTATATAGTTAAACTCTAGAATTCATTGCCAGGGGATGTGGTCTCAGCAGTTAGTGTTACTGGGTTTAAAAAAAAGTTTGGATAAGTTCCTAGAGGCTAAATCTATAAACTGCTAGTATAGTAATTTATTTATTATTTTTATATACCAACATTCGATCGAGAAATCACATCGGTTTACATTCAGGTACTGTAGGTATTTCTCTATCCCCAGAGGGCTTACAATCTAAGTTTTTGTACCTGAGGCAATGGAGGGTAAAGTGACTTGCCCAAGGTCACAAGGAGCAACAGCAGACTTGAACCCTGGTCTCCTGGTTTGTAATCCACAGTTGGAAACAGGATACTGGACTTGATGGACCCTTGATCTGACCCAGTATGGCATTTATGTTCACCCTCCAGAACAGGAAATAGGGGGACGTCTTTCTCTCTTTTATCAGAGGTAAATTGAGATCACTTTGGACCAGTGAGTCCTAGAGGTGATATGCGAAGGGTATGCATTGGAATTTTGCAGTATTCTTCAGGACATGTTCAAGGTGTCCCCTTGCCATTCCCCGCAGAAGAAGCAGGCAGTGGAGATCTCGCTTCAAAGGCTCCTCAGACTTTACCCACGTCTCAAGAAAGTATGGGGTGATATTCCATTTATTTTGTTGTGCTCAAGGAGGAGGGCTCTTTTTGTCCCATCTTGGAGCTCAGGAGAGTCAACTGTCACTTGAAGGTGACTCATTTTCGAATGGAACCTTATGCTCTCTCTAATAATGGCGGTGCAGTCAGGGAAATTTCTGACCTTGGATCTATCAGAGGCTTACCTTCATTTTCCCATCCGATTGGAACACCAACGCTTTCTATGCTTTGCGGTGTTGGGGCACCATTATCGGTTTCGGGTGCTGCCTTTTGGTCTAGCCACCACTCCCAGAATATTTTCCAAGATTATACTGGTGGTAGCGGTATACTGGTGGTAGCCTTGTGAAAAGAAGGAATCCTCGTGCACCTGTTTTTGGCAGACTGGCTGATTTGAGCTAAGTCTCAGGAAGAGAGCCACCCAGTGACACACAAGGTGATCTCCTTATTGCAGGAGCTCTGTTTGGTGGTGAAACTGAACAAGAGCAATCTTCAACCATCCCAGTCATTGGAGTATTTGGGGGTCAGGTTCGACATGGGACAGGACATACTTTTTCATATCATAAGTTTAGATCCAGAGATTGATGTCTCAAGTGCGTCAGTTGATGAACACCATATGTCTGATGGTGTGGTCCTACCTACAGATACTCGGCTTGATGGCAGTTACCCTGGAAGTGGTGTCGAGGGCAAGGGCACCTAGGCATCCTCTTCAGTGTTCTATGCTATCTTGTTGGAACCCACAGTCTCAGAATTATGCGGTTCGGCTCCACTTGCCAATGGAAATCTGATCCCGCTTCCAGTGATGGTTGCAGGAGGATCATCTGAGAAAGGTAGTTCCCTTGTCTTCTCTGGCATGGTTGGTACTCACAACAGATGCGAGTCTCCATGGTTGGGCTCACTGACTGGAGTTAATGGCCCAGGGGCACTGGAATGCCGAAGAGACCCGCTGGAACATCAATCGCCTGGAGGCCCAGGCAGTATGGCTGGCATGCTTGCAGTTCAGCCACAGGCTGCAGAATCAAGCAATTTGCGTGATGTCGGATAATGTGACAACTGTTGCCTTTATCAGTCGCCAGGGAAGAACTAAGAGCCATCACGTGTCGCAGGAAATAGGCTGATGGAATGGGCGGAAGGTCATCTGCAAATGATCTTGGCCTCTCACATTGCAGGAAAAAACAACGTAAGAGTGGACTTTCTAAGCAGGGAGAGTCTGGACCCAGGAGAATGGGTGTTGTCAGCCAAGGTGTTTCAGCTGATTTTGGATCGCTGGGGCCTTCTGTTCCTAGACCTGCTAGCGACTTCTCGAAATGCGAAGGTTCCTAGCTTCTACCGTCGCGGGAGACATCTGTGGTCCCTGGGAATAGACGCTGTCGTACAGGTCTGGCCGGAACACAGATTGCCTTATGCCTTTCCTCTGTGGCCCTTGCTGGGCAGGATAATGCGCAAGATCAAAGGCCACAGGGAGCTAGTACTCTTGGTGGCGCCAGACTGGCCCAGGCATCCATGGTATGCAGATTTACGATGACTCCTGGTGGAGGTCCCCCTTCGTCTTCTGCCACACAGGGATCTGCTTCAGCAGGGGCTGGTTCTTCACTAGGATCCATCTCAATTCTATCTTACGGTTTGGCCCTTGAGAGGGCTCGCCTGTTAAAGCTTGATTATACTTCCTTGTCTTATGTGCGGGTTTGGAGAGTTTTTGAGGCCTGGTGTGACAAGTGGAGTGTTCTTCCTCGTTCAGTTAAGATCCCTCTTACTTTGCATTTTTTGCAGGATGGATGGTCCTGACCACTGTGTAGCCTTTCCTTATGGTTGTTGACTTTGAAAACTGTGTTCCTGGTGGCTATATGTTCTGCCCATCGGATTTCTGAGCTGCAGGCCTTATCTTGCCGGGAGCCGTTCTTTCAGGTGACTCTGGGGGCATTACGGCTGCGTACTGTTCCATTCTTCTTGCCCAAGGTAGTCTCGGACTTTCATTTGAATCAGTCCATCTCCTTGCCATCCCTGGGTAAGGTCAGGGATGCAGAGGAGTTTCACCTTTTGCGCTCCTTGGATGTTAAGCGTCTTGTTGTGTAGTATCTGCGGGTCTGAGTCTTTTTGAAAGGCGGATCGCCTGTTTGTTCTCCATGGCAGGAGTAAGCAGGCCGCTCCAGCGGCCTGCTTACTCCTGCCATGGAGAACATGGAGTGGATTAAGGAGGTGGTCACGGCCGTATATGTGGATGCTGGAAAGCCATTGCCTACTCAGGTTAGGGCTCATTCTACTAGGGCTCAAGCTTTGTCAGGGCGGAGTTTAGTCTGTTGTCTTCCATCAATATCTGCTGAGCTGTGACAAGGTCCTCCTTACACACCTTTTCCAGGTTTTATCGTCTGGATGAGTAGGCCCGGGAGGATTCAGCTTTTGCATGTGCGGTGTTGTCTGGACCATGGACAGCCTCCCACCCTGTTGGGGAGTAGCTTTTGTACATCCCACTGATCCTGAGTCCATCTGTCTACACGCTTGGAAATGGAGAAATTACTTACCTGATAATTTTGTTTTCCTTAGTGTAGACCGATGCGCTCAGCTTCCCGCCCTCCGTTACCACATGAGTGTGTCAATAGTCCTCCTGTGGGGCTCTGGGTCCCAAGGGATTACTGGTAAGTGTTCATCCAGTCGCTAGCTTGGGGTACCTAGAATCTTATGTGAGTTCACTGTTCATGGTTAGTTGAGTACAGTTCTGGTTATCTGTTTTTAATCATGTTTTTAATCAAGTTTTTTGCTAATCTCTCCACAGTTGCTTTTGAAGAGAATATTTGCAGGCTGGGGTCAGTGCAGGGTTATATATACTGTGAATTTAGCTTGCTCTGTCTCCATCTACTGGCAGGGTAGCATAAACCCACTAGTCCTGAGTCCATCTTTCTACACTAACGAAAACACATTTTTCAGGTAAGTAATTTCTCCATTGCCTCACAGTCCCACCATATATGCATAAAAGTGCTCACATTCTCACAATTTCTCCAATAATGGGGACTAACAGCTGAATACATAGTGAAATCTGCTAGGAGTCATATACCAGCGATATACCATCTTATAACAATTCTCTTGGAAATTAGTGAATATGGATCATTTGCTGGCACATAAATATATGGAGTCCCAATCCTCCAGATTCAGGCTGCCTCCTAAATTCCTTTCCCACTTTCTGATATGTGGAAATGTATCAGTTACACGCCCATTGAGAAGGCAATAAACCTTGGAGATTAAAACTTTGTCTACGTGATCACAGTAACTTTCAAACATAGATTTGCCCAGTCTAATATGGGCAGTTCTCTGTTGTGTTACTATAAAGTGTCTAACTGGGGCATATTCCAAAAAGTTCACCTTCTCCATTTTATAAGTGTAAGATATAGCGTCTGGAAGTATTAGAGTGCCGTTAATAATTAAATGATCTATTCTAGTAATACCATGAGTCTGCCAAGTCTCAAACAATGAGGAAGTTAAACATGCTGGAAAAGTCATATTATGAAATATATTGTGTACATGAGAAATAGGAATAATTACCAACTAATTTAGATTTCCATTGGAGCCACACCGGTAGCGAATTATGCAGAGTATAGGGGAAGCAGTTTAACAACCGCCAAGTATTGCACGGTTGCCAAGGCAAGGCAGATTACGGCATTCCCCCCCAATCATTGCTTGTTCCAATAACACCCACTGTTTTAAAGAACATGTACTATGAAAATCCATCAAGGCTTGTAGCTGGGATGATGCATAATACCATAGTAGATTAAGTACCCCTAAACCACCCCATACTTTTGGTTGAAACATAACTATAAATCGGAAGGGTTAAAAACAAATAAAGAAAACGAGGCAAAATATTCATTTTAACAACTGCTATGCACCCTGTCTAGGAGAAACTCTCCCTACCCCATTTATCCAAATCTTTCGCAATAGCTTGCACCAATGGAACATAATTTAAATTGAATTAAGCCCAAGATATCAGGACCCAAATGAACCCCCAGATATTTAATATATCGTTTTGCTCATCTAAAAGTGAACTGCCTCAGCAAAGTAATGGGAGGCTCAATTAAATTGACATTTAAGATTTCGGATTTATTTAAATTGACCTTGAATCCAGATACAGTGCTAAATGTTCCCAATTCAGCCATTACACCAGTCAGCGATTTATAGAAGTCAGTCAAGGTAAATAAAATATCATCCGCAAAAAGCGAGAATTTTGAAAGTTCATTCCCCAATCTAACCCCTGTAATCTGATCCAATCAGCGTTTCCTGGTAGTGAAGGGTTCCAAAAACATAGCAAATAATAATGGGGACAGAGGGCATCCCTATGTCGTACCCCGTCCAATTTCAAAACAATCCCCGTATCCCCCATTAATTTTGACTCTGGCTTTAGGGTATTCGTATAATTTCTTAATCCACTGAAGGAAATAAGGACCGAAGTGCATGTTCTCTAATGTCTTAAATTTAAAAAGTCAATGCACCATGTCAAATGCTTTCTCAGCAGCATCGACAGAAAGTAAAACATAGGAATATGCTCCTTTCGTACCCTCCAGAGAATGTCAGCAATCGTGCGTACGTTGTCAGCTGCTAGTCTGTCAGCTGTACGTTGTCAGCTGCTAGTCTTTTCAACAGCAGGCCCAACTATCTGGAACGACATCCCAGCTGACCTCAGAATGGAGCCCTGCCTACCAACATTCAAGAAAAAACTTAAGACCTGGCTTTTCCGCCAAGCCTTCTCAGATACCCATGACACACAATAGTCGACAGAACTTCCTTTAGGAGCAATGGATTTCCATTTTACCCCTAAGACCAGAATAAGAGCCTCCTGACTGCTCTGTTTATACTAATAATGTCTCCGCTATCTCTAGCCTTTCCTTCCTTCCAGCAGTCTATGCCTCCAAGTTTGGTTTCCCTGTTGAATGTAACTTTGCTTTTTCATGTTCAACCTTTTGTTTTTGGTTACTGTTCTTTGGTTCAGTTCCCCTGTTCGATGTGAACCGACCTGATATGGTCTCTACCATGAAGGTCGGTATAGAAAAGTGTTAAATAAATAGTCTCTGAGGAATAAATCCTACTTGGTCATAATGAAACCATATAGGCAGCCAGTCAAACAGCTAGGACTCTAGCCAAGATTTTTAAATCTAGATTGATTAAAGAAATCGGCCTGTAAGACCCAAAACCAAGATCCCAGCTACATTAGAGTTAGCTGCAAAAGAACCCGCTTCCTATTTAAAATTAAATACGTCAGTTAGAGGGGACACCAGAATATGAGAAAATCTTTTATAATAACAACTGGAAAATCCGTCCAAGCCCAGTGCCTTAACCATTTTCAATGATTTAATAACTTGTAAAACTTCGCAAGGGCTAATTGACGTATCCAAATATTGTACTTGTTCAATAGAAAGGAAGGGCAGGGAAACTGAATTAAGATATTGAGTAATGTCATCTAGGATATTACTTGCAGCACTATGTAGTGAAGCATAAAATTTGGAAAAACAATCCCAAATATCTGCTGTCTTGGTAACTGTTTCCCCACTAATGTTTCTAACTTTAGCTATAGAACTCTGAGCTTGGAGTGCTTTCAGTCTCCTAGCCAAATAGCGTCCAGCTTTATTCCCTCCCTTGCAAAATGCTTGTTTAGTAATATCAATCAGTTGTCCATCATCATCCAGCAAGTGCAATTCCAATCGAGCTATGAATAACTGTCTAAAAATAGACTTGGACTGTGTCTGCATGTGTGCTTGGGACAACTGATTATTTTGGCCATCAATTGGGATCGCTTAAGCTCACTTTCTTACTATGAGAAGCATATGAAATCAAAATACCTCATGTAACTGCCTTCAAACAATCCCAAATTACCCCCTGAGTGATAGAGGAAGAAGTCATGCAATAAGAACTTTTAGCTTTTCTCCTATTGATTTAGAATATTGCTCTTTTTTTTTTCTTTTTTTTTAAACACTTTCATTTAGTCGCCGAAAACATTGACCACCATCCGAATCTGGAAAATATCCAACCAGACAGGTGCATAATCAGACCACATTATATTTCCAATATATGCCCCCATGATCTAATTCTGCAGCAATTTGTCAACCAAAAAGCAATCTATATGGGAGTAAATCCCATGAGGTGAGGAATAAAATGTATAAGTATGAGATTTAGCATAACTGTCTCCAACAATCTACTAGACTCCATTGTGACATAAATTGGGTTAGAGATTTCCGTACTCCTTGAAGAAAAGTAGAAGACTGTTGTGAGTTATCCAGAAGTGATTTCTCGTAAAATTAAAATCCCCCCCCCCCCCCCCCCCCCCAAAGTTCGATCTAAGGAATGCAAAAAGTAACCTTGATCAGTATTCGGTGCATATATATTAACTAATGAATAGATATCCCTGCTCATCCTGATTTTTACTAAAATATATCTGCCATGAGGGTCAGATACCTGAAGGAGCAATTCATAAATAAAAAAAACAATAAAATAGAAGGCCACTACAGTATATCTGGCTTCTTTGGTGCTGGCAGCTAAAAACATATGTGGAAAATTTCTAATGGAAAGAATATACTCATGCCGTTTCAGCAGATGGGCTTCCTGCAGAAACACAATGGAAGCGTTGTGGTAATCCACTTCCTGAGTTAGAAGTTGACGCTTGCGAAAACGTATTAATGCCTTTGACATTTATAGAAAGTATTCTAGTCATCATGGACATATGTGAAGTTACAGACTACCAGTTAGGATCGGCACTCACCAACTCATATGCATATAAAGAAAATAATGAAATGCAAGTAAACACAACCCTCTAATAACCTCCCCTCCCCATTTTATAATCCGCCGAAACTCCTGGGCAGATTCCTTCATTCCTAGGGGGCATCGCAGGAAGACTGAAATGAAGCATACTTAACCTCCCCCCCCCCCCCCCCCCCCGATTAGCTAGAAATCTTAAAAAAAAAAAAACAATTTTCATTGCTAAAGCACATAAAAACAGGCATAAGATATCAACACATGTGAGAGCAAATTGTGTAAAATTAAACCAAACATGACTATAATAAAAAGACACTAAAGTCCTCCAGAAGCCGCCTTCCGGAATCCATAAAGATCTTCAGCCTTGATCCAAGAGTGCTGAGCGAGAGTCCTCCAACTGTCGTCTCAGCCTACGCCCTCCTTTGCCAGCATCTGGGAAGTGCATCTGTCTTCGGCCCACTGGCTGCCATTTTAGGAACTGGAAAGCAGATGGGGAGATCCGCTATTTTGAAGGCTGCCACAGCTTCTGGCACTGTTTTCACTCGATACAATATCCCTTTTAACGCAAATTGTAGCCCAAAAAGGAATGTCCTGCAGGGACTGAGTCACCTCCCTCAATTCGAAGCGCTTACAAAGCATTGACTGTGCAAGATCATTAAAGATGGCGAAAGCATGGCCTTCCCAGCTCCAGTCAGATCGTTTTCTTGCCGCCTCATATATGAGCGTTTTTTGGGTGAAGCTGTGGAAACATAATATCTCTAGCTCTGCTATCCATTTTGGGGCCGAAGGCCCTATGAGCTTGCTCAAATTTGATGGGACAAGAGAGGCAATCAGGTTCAAAGTCTCCCAAAGTCGAATTGGTAAGTATAAAAGAACAAATCTTTTCTGCAGTAGCCCCAGCGTCACTGTAGGCTTCACTTTCTGGGACTCCCCTAATCCTCAGGTTACATCGGCAGGTGCGGTTTCCAAGTCTTCTAGCTTTTCAGCTAGAAAAATATACTCAGCCTGCATTGATTTTTGTTGTGCAGCTAAAGCTGTAATACTGGCTGCATGGCTATCCATCTGTGTATCTTAAGTCATTGACACAACCAAGGGTAGCCATGTCTTCTCTCACCTCCGTTATTGAAGCTAAAAGATCTAACTTATGCTGTTTCATGTCAGCACACAGTTCCAGGTACCACCCGTGGATCTCGTCCCTCAAAGGCAGGTTGATATTACTAGGGCTCGGAGTGTGCAAGAGCAGCGTCATCAACATCCAGCCCCTCTGTGCAACTGCAGCCTGCCCACCCTCATCTGCCATTATCTCTGAAGCATATTTACTAAAAGAAAACTGCTTCAGGTCTGCGGTTTTATGTTTCATTGCCTTCTGACCAATACAAGATATGCCAAAAAACCACTTTAAAAAGTGAAAAAGCAGTGTTAACAGCAATCAGGGGTAAGGAGCTTGTCTCTCATGCGTCCATCACAGTCACCCACTGTAGAGCGGCCCCCCCCCACTAGGTTTTGGTTGGTTTTTTTTTTAAAGAATTTGTTTACAGCAGTATTGTTTTATTGAAAACTAGCAAAATGTACCCCACATTGCTTGGGTAGTCTGGTCTGTAACAGCCTATGTGTGTGTGTGTGTGGGTACCTCTGCCTGTGGGTGTTAGAGCCTGGGTGTGTATATGGGTGTGATTGGGGGGCCTGTATGTGTGCCTGCATGTGTATGTATGTGTATATATGTATGTGTGTATGCCTCTACCTAGGTCTGTCTGTGTGTGTGCCTGGGCCTATGTGGGAGCCTGTGTGTATGTAACTGTGTATGTATGTTTGTGAAACATGTGTGTGCTTGTGTGCTTTGTATGCAAACAGAGCATATTGTCTGTGCACAGTGCACCTTCCACTGTTCCAGGCGCCACCTGATGGCCACAGAAAAACACAACAGTATGACTGACTGACTGACCAATTTGACACAAGTCTTTTATTTATATATATATATAAAAATATCTAATTACATTTTTTTTTAACACTGTTGCATCCTGCTTTGACTTTATTTGACTTTCCATTTTGGGTTTAATTCACTCCTTGGACGTTTGGGCCTGCACTAGACAAACAGCTAAATTTTGAAATGTATCACCTATCTACCGTTGGAAAAAGGGCTATTTGGAAACCATTTTTGCTGTTTTGAAACATTCAAAAACTTTCGGAAGGGGTTATAAAAACAAATTCTTAGGGTTGAATTTTTAAAATGTTACATGTTTAAAAAGCATATATGTGCGTAAGCATCTACTCATGTAGTCTGTATTTTATAAAAGTCGAAAAAACGCACATTTCCTGGCGTGTAGCCAGATGGACTCAGAACAAATGGGGATAGTATCCGCGTGCTAGCAGTTGGAGACGGATCTGACGTCAGCACGGGGGTATATAGCCCCACAGGAAGCGCAGCGAGTCAGTAATTTCCGTCTCCAAAGCAGTTTGGAGTGCCTGCACGCTGGTTCAAGCGTGCTTTCCAAGACTACTTTAATTTTTTTCTCTTTTTTGTTTCCTATCTTCTAGATTCCTTTCTCTGCTTCCAAGTATTGAGCCCCGCGCTCCTTCGGGGACGTTTTCAGCTCGCCCCCGAGTTGAGCTTCCCGGGGCGCCTACCGTGGCCCCCCGGTGGGAAAGTCCTCGGTCCGGCCGAACCGCGGCAGGGGCACGGCCCCCGGGGGAGACTCGGGTGTGGCCTCGAGGCCCTCGGTCCCGGCGTGGACAAGGTAGCGGGTGCAGTTCCTCCATTCGCGGCGGTGAGAGATACCGGCCCTTTCCCCCCGCAGCCGGAGACCGCCTGGGTTCCAGCTTGGACGCGCCGGAGCGCGGGTACGGCGTACATCTCTGCGCACAGGTCTCCGAAGTCTCGAGGATCGGCGGCGTGGCAAGCCGTGGAGGAGCGGCTCTGTTCAGGTATCCGCGCCCGTAATAGGCGCGGCTCTCTTCCTCCTTGTGCGTCTATGATACGCGTATTGGCTGCCACTGTGAATGTTTGCCGCATTTATTTGTAAGCTCCTCATTCAATGTTTGAATTGACTGCTTCTTTGCCACTTGCTGTATTTGTGCGCATACTACTGCCGCTGTGCGCTTGCTGTATTCAGCGCCTATTGCTGCCGCATCCTATTGCCACTGTGCGTTTCCTGTATTGTGAGCATACTGTTGCCGATGTGCGCTTCCTGTATTTGTGCACATACTATTGCCGCTGTGCGCTTACTGTATTCAGCGCCTATTTGCTGCCGCATATTATTGCCACTGTGCGCTTGGTGTATTCAGCGCCTATTTGCTGCCGCATATTATTGCCACTGTGCGCTTGGTGTGTTCAGCGCCTATTGCTGCCGCATATTATTGCCACTGTGCGCCTGGTGTATTCCGCACATGTTAATGCTGCATATTATTGCGGTTGTGCGCTTGTTCCATTAAGCGCCTATTGCTGCCGCATATTCTTGTTATTGTGCGCCTGCCGCATATTCTTCGGCTTGTGCGCCTGTGGTATTGAGCGCCTATTGCTACCGCATATTTGTGCGCGCTTCTTGTCTCTGGGATGGATCAGCACGTGGCCGCATCCTCGGCGGCGCAGCCGCTTGTCTCCGGCATTTCAGCCCTTGGCCTCTGCTCAGTATGCCACCTTAGAGCCACGCGCAGTGCTGAGCCTGATTCCCTATGTGTTCAATGTGAGGCAGCAGGGGGACCCTCGGGCCTGGACCAGTCTCAGCCACAGTTTCTTGACAGTTCCCCTGGGGCTACCCCGGATTTGGGGGGCGGTCTTGACCAGTCGGGTATCCCGGGGCCCCTTGTACCCCGGCGATTGGAGGCTGCTTCCATTTCCTGGGTGGATCTCTTTAAGGGTATTCATGCCTTTGTCCAAATGCAGACGGCTTCCCGTCCAGGCCCTACTGGTCCGGCTGCTCCTGTGATTCCTATTGTTTCTGCGATTCCTGCGGTGGCTGCGTCTGCGGCGCCTCCTGCCGCCGCTCCGGTGGCTGTGCCTCGGGATCCTGTGCCTGGACTCTCCCAGCCTTATTGGGAGCGAGACCTCCCGCCACTGGACAGTCCGGATCACTCTGACCAGGAGTTTTCGCCGGACGAGTCCGACCTCCCGGACGAGGGGGACCTCCCCCCGGGGATTGAACCTTATAGAACCATGAGGCGGTTCTTCCCTAAAGAGGACCTCTCGGACCTCGTGACTCAGTGTCTGGCGGAGTTAGATATCGCCGGTCCCTGTGCTTCGGTTCCTTCGGCGCAGAACCCTCTGCTGGAAGGTCTTCGGCCTACCGCCCGCCATTTTCCTTTCTTGCAGGCGGCTCAGCAACTAATCGAATTGGAATGGGCGGCGCCGGCGGCTTCCTTCAAGGGGAGCCGGGCCTTGAAAGGTATGTACCCGCCTGCTCCGGCTCTCCAGGACCTGCTGGCATGTCCTCAGGTGGACGCCTTAGTTAGCGCTGTGGTCAAGCGCACTACTATTCCAGTGGAAGGGGGGACGGCCCTCAGGGAGCCCCATGACAGACGAATGGACGCCATTCTGAAACAAACTTTTGAGGTGGCAGCTCTTTCTTTGCGGATTGCGGCCTGTTGCACGGTAGTGACACGTGCCTGCTTGTCTCAGGCCAGGAACAACGCTCCAGCGGCAGACATGGAGTCCGCTCTTTCCTTTCTCACCGATGCCGCATCTGATTTGGTTCGCACTACTGCTAAAGGGATTTCATCCTCCGTAGCCGCCAGGAGGCAGCTCTGGATTTGGCCATGGTCAGCTGATGCGCCTTCAAAGTCTCGTCTTACCAGGCTGCCCTTTCAGGGCTCGTTTCTGTTTGGCAGTGACCTTGATAAGCTAGCCTCTACCTGGGGTGCCTCTCCTGTGCCTAGACTTCCGGAAGACCGATCCAGAAGGGGACAGCGCTCTTTTCCAAGGCCCTACAGGGGCAGGAGTTCCCAGCGCTTTGTTCCGTATAGGGGACGCTATCAGGCGCCTCGTCCTCCGGCCAGGAATCAGTCCTTTCGGACCAAGCAGCGCAAGCGGAGGGCGGGCCCGGGCTCGGGCCCTGGTCGCGCACCACAATGACAATTTGCCGATTCATCTGGGGGACGAAGCCATAGGGGGCAGGTTGACCCTCTTCTACCCCAGATGGGTCGAGATTACGTCGGACCAGTGGTTCCTCGCCGTTATCCGGGAAGGATATTATCTGGATTTCCGCCTTCTTCCTCCGGACAAGTTTGTGGAATCTTCATGTCCCCGGCACAAGGAGGCAGCGTTAGAAGCGACCCTGGCGAGGCTCCTGTCCTTGAACGCCATCCTCCCAGTTCCTGCCTGGGAAGTGAATTCTGGACACTATTCCATTTATTTCATGGTACCCAAGAAAGGGGGTACCTTTCGGCCTGTGCTGGACCTCAAGTCGGTCAATCACTACTTACGGGTACCGAAGTTTCGTATGGAAACGCTGCGCTCCGTCAAAGCCGCAGTCCAGCCCGGCGAATTCCTCACGGCCTTAGACCTCTCAGAGGCATACCTGCATATTCCGATCCATCCAGATCATCAGCGCTACCTGCGCTTCAAGGTTCTGGGCCGCCACTTCCAGTTTCGGGCTTTACCCTTCGGGTTGGCCACGTCCCCACGGACATTCACCAAAGTGGTAGTAGTGGTGGCGGCGGCCCTCCGGCGAGAAGGGATTCTGGTCCATCCCTACCTAGACGACTGGCTGATCGGGGCGAAATCACGAGAGGAGAGCCTACGGACAACCGACAGAGTGATCGCCCATCTGGAAAGCTTGGGCTGGGTAATCAACCTCAGCAAGAGCTGTCTATTGCCTTCCCAGTCGATAGAGTATCTGGGAGTGCAGTTCGACACCCGGGCGGACACGGTCAGTCTTACGACCAAGAGACAGTTGAAGCTTCAGCAATGTATCCAGTCTCTGATGAGGGTCAGTCGGCCCATAGCCTGGGATTATCTGCAGGTTCTGGGTCTCATGGCATCCACCCTGGAAGTGGTGCCTTGGGCGCGGGCCCATATGAGACCTCTACAGCATTCCCTGCTCTCTCGCTGGAGCCCCCGTCGACGGGACTATTCCACACACCTTCCTCTACCGGCCAGAGTTCGGATCCAGCTGAGGTGGTGGTTGCAGTCCAACCACCTGAGCAGGGGGTCGGCGATGTCCTCGCCCACGTGGACCTTGCTCACCACAGATGCCAGCCTGAGCGGCTGGGGAGCACATTGCGAGGAGCTCACCGCGCAAGGGCGATGGAACAGAGAAGAGTCAACATGGAACATCAATCGCCTGGAGGCCCGGGCAGTCCGCTTGGCCTGCCTTCGACTCGCTCACAGACTAAGGCACAGAGCTGTCAGAGTGATGTCCGACAACGCCACCACAGTGGCCTACATCAACCGGCAGGGCGGAACCAGAAGCCGACAAGTCTCTCTGGAGATCGCCCCACTGATGGTTTGGGCAGAGGCAAATCTGCAGGTCATCTCCGCCGTCCACATCGCCGGGAAGGACAATACCACTGCAGACTTCCTCAGCAGAGAAAGCCTGGATCCGGTAGAGTGGCAGCTGTCCCACACAGCTTTCCAGATGATTGTCGATCATTGGGGGATTCCAGCCATGGATTTACTGGCGGACAAGTCCAATGCTCAAGTACCCAAATACTTCAGCCGCAGGCGCGACCCGTTCTCACGCGGAATCGATGCCCTGGTCCAGCCTTGGCCTCCAGGGACTCTCCTGTACGCCTTCCCTCCGTGGCCTCTGCTGGGCGCCCTCATCCACAAGATTCAGACTCACCGGGGCCTAGTTCTCCTAGTGGCACCAGACTGGCCAAGAAGACCCTGGTACGCGGACATGAGAAGATTACTAGCAGGGGAGCCTCTTCCCCTGCCTCCTCTCCAGGACCTTCTACATCAAGGTCCCGTTCTACACGAGGATCCAGCTCAATTCTCTCTTACGGTCTGGCCCTTGAGAGGGCTAGGCTGAAGAAACGAGGTTACTCGGGGCCCGTGATTGATACACTCCTCCGAGCTCGCAAGTTTTCCACATCCCTTACCTACGTACGGATCTGGAGAGTGTTTGAAGCCTGGTGTGCCTCTCATGACACCAATCCACATGCCACCACCATACCTATTGTGTTGGATTTTCTGCAGGATGGGCTTCAGAAGGGTCTCTCCCTCAGCTCCATCAAGGTTCAGGTAGCGGCACTGTCTTGCTATGGTCCCAGGAGGGATGGCAAGACCATCGCCAAACACCCAGATGTCTCTCGTTTCCTGCTGGGTGTCAAGCATCTTCGCCCGCCACTAAAGTGGCCTGTGCCCTTATGGAATCTTAATCTTGTTTTGGATTTCCTCGCGGGATCCACCTTCCGACCCCTTCGGGGCTTGTCTCTTCGGTCTCTCACCCTGAAGTTGGTGTTCCTGCTGGCGGTGTGTTCCGCACGCCGCATCTCTGAGCTACAGGCACTATCCTGCCGCGATCCCTTTCTACGGATCACTCCGGAGGCTATCCATCTTCGGACGGTTCCCTCCTTTCTCCCTAAAGTGGTTTCACAGTTTCATCTTAACCAGACTATATCCTTGCCTACCACAGTAGGCTTGAAGAAATCTGAAGAAGGCCGTTTATTACGCCATCTCGACATCTGCAGATTGCTGCCCAGGTATCTGGACGTGACACGAGAACTACGAAAGACGGACCACCTGTTCGTCCTCCACAGCGGGAAGAAGCAAGGTGAAGCGGCCTCTCGGCCCACCATTGCCCGCTGGATTAAGGAAGTTGTCAGAGCTGCCTACGTGGAGGCTGGGAAGGCTCCGCCTCTTCAGGTTAAGGCTCATTCCACCAGAGCACTCGCAGCGTCCTGGGCGGAGTCCAGGATGCTATCTCCTGCAGAGATCTGTAAAGCAGCGACATGGTCCTCCCTCCATACCTTCTCCAGGTTCTACCGCCTTGATGTCCAGGCCAGGGAGGACTCGGCTTTTGCGAGGGCGGTACTACATGGTCCTCAGGCAGCCTCCCGCCCTGGCTGGGAGTAAAGCTTTGGTACATCCCATTTGTTCTGAGTCCATCTGGCTACACGCCAGGAAATGTTTGGATTACTTACCTGGTAATCCCCTTTTCCTTAGTGTAGACAGATGGACTCAGCATCCAGCCCTGCTGCCTGTGTACATGGGTTCACCGATTCCAGGTAAGCCATGGCTTTTCTTTCCATGAGAGCGTACGCTCTACCCGGGTCCACGCCTTCCGGTTGTGAATGCTGGCGGTCTCCAGCCACTGTCAATCGGTCAGGGGGATCCTGTTTCTACTTTTTCACTTTTCACTGAGCGTCAGTACACATATCCATAACAGCTTTTGCAAGGAAGATTACTGACTCGCTGCGCTTCCTGTGGGGCTATATACCCCCGTGCTGACGTCAGATCCGTCTCCAACTGCTAGCACGCGGATACTATCCCCATTTGTTCTGAGTCCATCTGTCTACACTAAGGAAAAGGGGATTACCAGGTAAGTAATCCAAACATTTTCACTTTTGTGCATACACAAATGCTTAAAAAAGAGGCGGAGCCAATACACACTAAAAGTTACATGCATACATTTGCCAATTTGCATATTTTTACACCTGCTAATTATCTGGCTTAAGTGATGATATATGTATTGTGTAGTACTGACTGGGTAGGAGATCTGGATGAACTGGGAGGACTTCAGGTTGCATAACCAGAAAGGTCTCAATGGAGAAGGACTGGGCAAACTGGTGAACTAATTGGTAAAATGGTTGATTTAATTTATATATGTATGCTTTAAAATTGGCCAACTTACTTGCACAAGTCCCAATTTACACACATAAGTGCTATTTTACTTTCATGTATAAAATATACATGCGTATGTTTTTTAAATAGGAAAAGCCTGCATGTTCAATGCATTGATATACATGTTTTAAATGCATTGCATGTATTTGCGCATAAGCCTACATATGCGCATAGAAGTAAAATGTAAGACCCGCGCACACACATGTTCACAGCAGTAGTATAACACATGCGCGTGTTATGAAATCAGCTATATGCATGTACATGTGCGCACAATTTTATATTGCGTGCACATATTGTGATTCGAGCACATAAGTAGGGGGAATTTAATTATTTGTTTGTTTCATATACCGTCGTTCCAAGATAAGATCACAACGTTGACGCAATTATCTGTTTCTCCAGTTTGTTCACAGTTCGGCCCAGCAAAGGAGAGGACTTCCTAAACCCCCTAGCTAACTTGCCTCCCTTTTACCCTATTAGCCCCAAGTTTTAAAACCCCGCTGACTAGCCTAGTTTTTTTGTAACATGACTTACATGCCATCCATAGCAGAAGTAAAGTTAAGCAGTAGGGGACCCTGGTGCGCATTTGAATGCATAAACACGCGCAGACTTCATGGTGCGGTTCCAGCCCACCCATGTCCAGCCCACACCCCACCCATTTTGATGAAAAAAGTTTTTGTGCGCCTACTGGGAGATAGGCGCGTACCTGCGCAGGTTTTAAAATCCACGTGCCACGCCGAGTCACACGTGTATCTCCCAGCTAAGGAGCGCGTAGGGGTTTTAAAATCAACCAGCTATGTTGTAGATATGCATATTTTATAATATGTGCATATATCATATGTGCAAGTTATACAGTACTTTTGTGTAGATATGCTGACAGCTATATACATGCTTATATGCTACCGCATGTGTTTGAAAGTTATCCTCTTAATGTTGAGGAGATGACATTTGCCAACACTTAACCACTATCCAGGCTTCACTTGGGCCCTACCCCAAAGGGTTATCCACTGATGTAGCTAAGGTGCTTTTTATTGGACTTCCTGAGGCCTCAATCCTGAATATATTTACTCCAACTCAAAGTAGAAATAAGGCCAGATGGCATCTCTTTTGTCTGTTTAATCTCTATTATTTTCTATGGGAACCAGCTCTTGTAGCTGTGGAAGTAGTTGGGGATAAAAAGTCCAGTTTGGAGACATTTTTGTCTCCTTTAAAGAGACTGTACCATGATGACCTCGACACTTGTTTTTTTCTTTGGGAAGAAGGGTGTTATAAGTCCTACCCATACCTCAGGGGAGGCTGACACCTCCTCCTGCTGCTCCTGGAGGTAGAGTATTAGCATATCCCGACAAGCCTGCAAAGAAAAAAAAGAGGAAAGCCAGTCACATTGTATCATAAACAGCACAGAGAACAGCAGCAGGTGCATAGCAGAAAAAAGGCAGCATTTATAACTACACCTCCAATAGGGAGCAACTCTTCATTCCTTAAGCAAACCCTAGAGAATGTATGCATCTAATGGTGGCATGCCTGGACTTTAATACACCAGCCCTTTGTGGAGGCTACTGTGTGCTCTGAGTAATCAGGAAGAGAAGTTGGAAGAAACTCAGGAGGTGATATTTATATTATAAAACATGAACAAAGAATGAAAAGGTACTAATCTCAGAAGTGCGAAGACAAATGTTACCCAGAAGGACAAAGAGAAGCACCAAGACAGACACTTCCCAAAGAATACAGTAACAGCAAGATTCTTTCCATTGCATGTAACAAGAAAGCACATAAAAGAAACACCACAGAATACAAGCATATCCATACATGTGCACGTTTGCGCACATATATATACAAAACAGAAAGGGATAGAAGGAGGGAGCATGAAGTCTGTAAAAGTTGGACCAACTGACTTACAAAACAAAATAGGGGAACATAGTAGATATCATGCCAGCATGAAGCACAGACACCACATGAAAAGACAGTTGCAGACATACACAAGGAGTTATGCTGGACAACAACAGACATGTAAAGAGAAATACTCATTTAATGGATCCCTTCTCAGCCACTGCTGGTTCTCTGAACCTTTGTACTCCTGAGAACTCTCCATGAGCCACTGGGACATCCTTGCTCCCTCTATTTCTGCCTCTTGGTATCCAGGATAAAGAATGCCCTGCTCTGATGCAGCTTAGTCATCTGCTGTGAGTCTTTCCTAATGCCTTTCCCACTGTTGACCTCAAACAGGCAGCTGTTGCTGCTGCTGAAGAGTGGGAGGAGCTCAGTGACACTGAAAAGAGTAGAAGGGGTGATTTGAAAGAATGGATGCTTGCACAGAAACACTGGCATTGGGCAGAAGCCGATTAGTTCCCTGCCATAGCAGATAGTGATTGCAAGGTGGATTGATGCTCTTTAATCAGAACCACCATCTCTTCAACTTTGTCACTGAATAAATTGTCCTCTGTATGGGGACGTCTGCAAGATTATAATGATGATACATGTCCTATCGGAGGCCACTCACTCGCAGCCACAAGAGCTTGTTGGGCTTCTGTAGAAGTGGCTGAAGTCCTGACCATAGAATCAAAAGCTTAAGAAGCGGAACAGATGAAGTTCTTTTCACATTCCTTCACATCATCCACTGTTTGGCAGTCTGCTTGATCTGGGTCTGTTGAATAATGCCAAATACTGCACCATGTAGAGTTGGTGAGCCGTAATCCAGATACTCAGCATGGACCCCTGGAAAACCTTTTTTCCCAAATATATCCAGCTTCTTTGTGTCCTCAGAAGGTGTGTTTTGAGTGATCATAAGTGCACTTGGCATGTTTCAAAGCCGACACCACCACTTCTGAGTGGTGAGGAAGTTGGACAAACCCAAAACCTGGAGGCGTTTAAATGACATTTTAAATTCACTTTTTGGGCTACCAGCAGGCCTGATGTGCCACATCCTCATCTGGAGGTCCTAAAGAAGCTTATGAAGCGGGATAGCCACAGAATTCACTGGAGGTTGAAGAAACAGAAGAAGTCTGAGCATATTTGTTCTGAGGTCCTTTTCTTTCCTGAACTTGATGATAGCATCTTTGCCAGTTTATCCAAGCATTTGCAGTAGTAGAGATCCTCCAGAGGAGAAGTATGCTGAGGCAAGTCAGATAGGAGACCTGAAGGAATACCTGTAGAATCTTCCAACCATGGGTAAACACTAAGCCATGGACCCCGAAGGGGATAAAGGTGACCGAGGAGGAGATTTCCGCAGTTCTGAGGGAGAAATATCTGGTAAGAACTCAGAATGTACGAAGTCTGCTTCATCCCTTTTGGTCTCGTGAGGGTACTCCACTAAATGAGAATCAACTACTTCATGGTGAGGACTTCTAATTCCGGAAGCTGTTGAGAAGAGGCACGTGCTAGTGTGGGACTTTGGGCAGCTCCCCTTTTGTGGGAACATTTCCTCCATCTTGGATAGGATAGGTTCTAATGTCCTCTGTTCTCCAAGGCTAAGGAAGCAAATCAATTCTTCACTAGCTTTGACAGCTGGGCCCCAACAGGCTGGGGAGCCCTCTGCACTGGAGCTGGAAGAGAGACATCCTCGTCAGAAACCCAGATCAGGTTATCACTAAAGGCAGTCTGTACAGCCTTGTAGGAACTCTGCACCATGGTAGCTTCTTCTGTTACAGCAGCGACTGGCTGCAAGGCACTCCATGCTGGCTAAGTCATAAGAACATAAGAAAATGCCATACTGGGTCAGACCAAGGGTCCATCAAGCCCAGCATCCTGTTTCCAACAGTGGCCAATCCAGGCCATAAGAACCTGGCAAGTACCCAAAAACTAAGTCGATATTTCTTGTTGTATGGCACTAGCTGTACCTTCCTTTGAACCCTAGTCTCAGCAATGGGACTCCTGGGCTTATGCAGTGAAATGCTTCTCTTTGATATAACTGACAGCGCCTTGGCATGCCACGACAAGGGGGAAAATAGTGCCTTAGAGTTTGAGCTCCGCAACAAGGATAAGAATGGCACCCTAATTGGTCTCAGGTCCAGGTAAAACAGTTCTCAATACCATAGGAATCTTCTTTGCCATGAAGGATGAAGGGGCTTGTGCGAGTGAGGCTATCTCCCATCAAGGAAGGACCTGCTTCAGTGGAGCCCGGTGCTTATGGAGCCAACTTTTTCTTTGCTGCTGAAGGGGATAGCCCCAAAGTAGTCCCTCGTGTGTTTGGACACCCTTCTCAGTAAATACCACTCTCATTCCCTGTCCTGAGGTGGATTTGGGAACTGGTGCCTTGGGTGGGGAGCTTTCCTGTGTTTGCAGGATCAAGATGAAGACAGATTCCCACCTCAGCTTCTTGCATTGAGAGCTCAATGATATCTCACTACAGGATGAAGAGTAGCTCTGCTGAGGTTCTTACCCGCCAGTGCCTTCCTTAGGGACTTCATCTTCCAGGTGTGGTGCTGCTGTGCCCTAAAAGTAATCTGACTATAGCTGTAGCAGTAGGAGTCATGGTCCAGCCCCAGGCAGTAATAGCAGATGATATGCTTATCTGTAGTGGACATTCAGCACCCACAGATAAAGTCCTTAAAGTTGCTGAGTGCAGGCTTCTTGGGTTTCCCTTATTCATCTTTCATTTCTTCTTTTTTTTTTTGGTTAAAACTGAAAAGTTCTGTTTGAAGGGCTGCCAAGGCAGCAGCAAAAATCAAAGAAGCAATGAGCCTGCAACAAGGCACAAGGCCAAAAGATGAAACATTTTGAGAGAGACTTGGATGAAAAAAGACTAAGGGACTCATGAGGCAGCATGCATGTGCTGGAATTCCTACACATGTTCAGTAAAGTCTTTACTGAAGTCCGAGAGCTGGGTCCCATGTTGGTGCTATCAGATGATGTCACCCACGAGTAATGGCTAATTCATGCTTGCTTGCTGATGGAAAACTACTTGATATCTTACTTGATATTTGTCTCAGTTTTCACTCCTTCACAATTCAAGATCATTTGGGCTTACCCCATGGTTTATCGCATTCCATTTCTGTTTTTGCCTTCACCACTTTCACTGTGTGAGGAGCAGCTTGAGAGTGAGCCCTCTTTGCTATGGCGTAGTTGAAGCAGCCTCATAGGCGAATCTATGAGGCCTATGCCAACAGCTGGTGAACGCGCCCTGAAGTGGGACAGGCTGGAGCTTCATCTATACCAGCCACCTCCCCCCAGATTGAGCCCTTGGGTTCTGGCAGCCAGCAGGACTTAGATGGGTCCCAAGTGCGGTGGAGAAAGCAAGAGTCCAGAGGCAAGCCAGGATCAGGACAGGCAGCAGACTGGAGAGACTGGGAACAAGCCAATAGTCAGGGCAGGTGGCAGGCAATAATGGTTGTCCAAAGCAAGGGGTCATGTCGAGGTGGCAGGCAAGCAATCGTGGTCAGATCCAAAGCAAGAGTCAGGTCCAGGAGATCAGGCTGAGGATGGACAAAGAAACAGGAGACACTGGATGAGACAGCTGGACTGGGCAAGGCAAGGCTGGACAAGACAGGCTGGACTAAGCAAGTCTGGAGCACAAGAATGCAGGAACGCAGAAGCAACACGTACTACTCTAGGCAGAAGACCTGTGGATGAGGCAGTGCGTGGCAGCATGTGAAGCCCTTTCATATCCCAGGCCAGGTGACGTTATCTGAGGATGCCATGGGCCCTTTAAGAATCCAAGCACGAGGGAGAAGGAGAGAGGGTCCTTATTAATTTAAAATACCTGCGGAGGTAAGGGCAGCCCGGCCCTGGCCCTGGCCCTGGCCCAGGGACCATCGAGGTGAGGCTACCCGGCCCCGACGACGCTGCTAACCCCGCCCACTTGTGACGTCATCGAGGCGGGACGACCAGGCCCATAAAATCGGCCCAGCAGCAGACTTTTCCCAGGAGAAGGAGGAGAGAGGGTCCTTATTAATTTAAAATACCTGCGGAGGTAAGGGCAGCTCGGCCCTGGCCCTGGGACCATCGAGGTGAGGCTACCCGGCCCCGACGACGCTGCTAACCCCGCCCACTCGTGACGTCATCGAGGCGGGACGACCAGACACATAAAATCGGCCCAGCAGCGGCGCTTGTCGTCGCCGGCGCTTGTCCTAAGCCGCGCTTCTTAAGGGCGCACGGCTTAGTGCGGCTTTGTGTCGGATTTGAGAGGAATTTGAAATAGTACAGCTTTATCTTCGTAACTGTAAGTAACCCTTGCAGCAAATCCTCTCCTCAAATAAGGAGTCAAGTATAGATGTACTGAAACGTGGGAGCCTATTAGGTTCTGAGTTGCATATTTGTTAAAACTATGCCTCATTCTGTAAGAAAAAGAAGAGCCAAGGAGAGAGATGAGCCTACCACTACCCCTGGTACTTTTATAAAAGGACCTATGGACTCTCATGTGCAACGTACATTAAGATCGGAAGTGGCGCAGATTGAGGGTCCTCTGGAATTTATTTCTGAAGTCTCTCCATTGGGCCTATCAACATCCTTATCCCCGATCCAAAGGGAACCACCTGTTAACCCGGCTACATCCAGAGCCCATGGGCTTTGGAGGGAGGGCTCACCTGCGGAAGTCGCAGAGTTAGGATCTCCATTAGTAGGCCCAAAGCCCCTGGATTTGTCTGTGATGGAAAGCCCGGTGGAAGTCCGGTTAGGACAGACCACCTCACTGAACTTGGTACAAGGAGATCCCCACAAGGATTCAATAAAGATGGATAGCTCTGTTTATTTGCCTAAGATATGTGTCCCACAAATAAGTAAACCTGAAGTAGTTACACTGGATGTAATAATGGAAGCTATAGTGAGTCTGCAGAATTCTGTGGTAGCTCAGGTAAATCCTGTTATAGAAAAAGTTAATAATTTACAAGCAAATATAACAAATATGGAGCTAAGAAAGGATAAAGAAATTAAAGAATTAGAGAAAATTAAAGGAGATCTAGATTGTACAAAACTGGTACAAGAGGCAATGATAAAAGAAAATCAAATATTGCAAATGAAATTGGAGAATTTGGAAAATGTTAATAGAAAGAAAAATCTTCGTTTTGTTAACTTTCCAATGCTCCCACATATGTCACCTAAAGAAATGTTTAAGAAATATTTACTAGAAGTCCTTAAGGTACCAGAAAACACAATACCACCATTAGCTAAGATTTACTACATTCCAATGTATAAAAAAGGAGTACAACAGGAAGAGCAGGAGGGTGCACAGGTTATGGATAAGTTGGAAACTAGTTTGGATGTTTCCAAAATTTTGGAGACATCTGATAGTGATATTTATTTTATTTATTTATTTAAAATTTTTATATACCGGCATTCATGATACAATCACATCATGCCGGTTTACATAGATATGGTACAGAGTGCTACATTATTAACCACTTTTGTCTTTGAGACTGATCGTGACTGGGTGTTCCGATTATTTTTTAAGCATAGGTTGTGGAATCCTTTTTGACTTTAGTCATAAGAATCTACCCAGACTTTTCAAAGTCAACACAAAAGAGGAGGAAACAATTTCTTTCATATAGGGCAAAGGTTCTCCAAATAGGGGCTACCTACCGCCTTAAATATCCTTGTAAATGCTGTATAGGATACAAGGGTAAATCCTTTGTGTTTTATACTCCTCCTCAATTATCAATCTTTCTGAGTGATAAAACACAAGTGGGGAATTCTGTGTTAGAGTCTCCATAGTATCAATATGTTCAGTGAGCCCTATAAATTAATAGAGTACGTTGCAAGGTACATTATTGATGTAAGTTTAATTTTTTTTTTTTTGGAAACTTTGTCCAAATTGTCTCCTTATAATTGAGGACTGAATGTAGCATTGTGGATGTAATTGTTGTAAATTTGTAACTATGTTTGCTTCCTAAATGCTTTTTCTTATCAAGAGTGATCTTGTATTATTAAATGTTAAAATTGAATAAAAAAAAAAAAAGAATCCAAGCACATTGCACGTGCGCACCTAAAGGGGGCCCAGGAAAAGGCTGAAGCAGGGTAGCATGCAGATGGTGTCAGGACCACGAGTAGAGCAGGGCCTTGCCGATGCATGCGGTCCATCATGGGAGGAGGCTGTCTGTGTTCAAAGGTATGTCCCATGGACCACCAAACGTCACACACTGAAAGGCCATTTCATACATCCACCACTCTTTCTATGATGAAATTTTCTTGTGTTACTCCTGAGTCTGCCGTCCAGGCATCTCATACTGTAAAGGGTGAGGAATACCCAGAGAGCCTTTCCAGAAGAACTACATGTTTTGCTATTGAATGCAGTACTTAATGTTGTTCATACAGCGAGTGCAATGCTACTCAAAATAGTACTGCTTTACATGCTGAGCAGTAAAGGATCAAATAGGTGAAACAAGGTCCAGCCATCAGACTGCTGTTGTGAACTTTACAAAAATGATACTTTTTAACTTAGATGTGATCTTCAGCACAATGACAAGTGCATGCAACCCACAGATTAAAAAACAAGTGTGAACTCTGAGGTGTGGAGGAGGGCTGCCTCTGGGACAGCTGCTTGGAGATGATGTAGCTAACAGGTGACCAGAATTGATTTACATTTTGATTCTCTTCTTAAGATTCTCATGTTGAATCTATGCAGTAGCAGAATATTATTGATAGGGATATGCAAGTAATTCAAGATTGAACTCCAACCAGTTGGATTTCAGCCTGATTTCGAGTATGTCAGGAAAACTGGATTTTCCCCTGGATCTGCTGTGAAAGTCTTTTTTTTTTTCTCAGTGGATCCAAAGAAACTATGAAATGTCGCCCATCGATTATGTGAAATCCGCTTTGGATTTTTTGAAGAGCCAAAGAAAGTTGACACGCTATACCAAACCCCCTCCTACCTTGAGCTTACATACTAGCAAGTTTGAAATCCATTCAGATTTGCATAGTTAATTTGAAAATCTGATAATGTGGGCATTTTAAAAAATTTACAGGATAGCCACAGATTTTCTGTCAAACCTATTTCTGAAAGATTACTGTGAACTACCTCGAACAATTGGTATGAGTGCGGGCTACAAATTTTATAAAAATTAATAAATAAATAGTACATGTCTATTTGGGGCCTCTGTGCAGATTTGCGGGTTGTGTTGATATCATGGCCTACAATGCTGGTTTTGTTCTCTTCCTGGCACAGCTCTGATTTTATTGTGGTGCTTATTAGGGGTGCTGTGGTGAACCAGGAAGACCTGTACCAGGCTTTGGTCAGTGGTCAGATTGCAGCTGCTGGCTTGGATGTCACAGTCCCGGAGCCACTACCAGTGGACCATCCACTCCTCACTCTCAAGAATTGTGGTGAGTCTTTATTTTTAAACGGACAAGAAATGGATGATTATTATAAACTGCCATTTGACATTTGCTGTCTTGTTCAAATTAAAACAGGGTTTGTGACAGTCTCATGACTTACCAGACTTTTTAGCAGGACTATTTTGGTGTTTTTTCATGTTTGCAGTCAGATGACATGTAATTTGTCTGTTTTGCAGAATATCAGGTATTCTGCCTCTCTCTGACAGGATTAGTATTCCTGGTGAAAGGACTCTTTGCTTTCTAAAGAATAAACGCATTCTTTAACACTAAGAGGCAATGCAATATCGGGCACTTAGATCAGCGTGCCACTTAACACGCGGTTGGACACGCGTTTTGGATGTGCTAGACTTACGCCTGATGTATTACGGGAATTAGCGCATCCAATCAAGGACGTAGCTAATAGCACTCATCACATGCAAATTCCATGTAGATGAGGTCATTAGCTAGTGCTCAGCAATGCCAAAAATTGCCGTGCGGCCAGGGCACCCATTTTAACGCACCAAATTCAATTCCTGTCCGGGAGCAGGCATTAAAGCATGCTGCGCTCAAGGACTCAAGAAAAGAAAACAAAATTCCTGCTTTCTGTGATTCCTTCTATTAGTATTCTCCTGATACTAAACAGGAGGAACCACAGAAAGCAGTATCATGCCGTGCTCATAAGTACATACGGTAAGATTTGCCATACTGGGTCAAACCAAGGGTCCATCAAGCCCAGCATCCCGTTTCCAACAGTGGCCAATCCAAGTCACAAGAACCTGGCAAGTACCCAAACATTAAATTAGATCTCAAGCTACTATTCCTTATTGATTAATAGCAGTTTATGGATTTTTCCTCTAGGAACTTATGTAAACCTTTTTTATACCCAGTTACATACCTGCATTAACCACATCCTCAGCAATGAATTCCAGAGCTTAACTATGCACTGATTGAAAAAGGATTGTCTTCAATTTGTTTTAAATGAACTACTTGCTAACTTCATGGAATGCCCCCTAGTCCTTCTATTATCTGAGAGAGTAAATAACTGATTTACATTAACCTGTTCAAGTCCTTTCATGATTTTGTAGACCTCTATCATATCCCCCCTCAGTCATCTCTTCTCCAAACTGAATAGCCCTAACTTCTTTAGCCTTTTTTCATAGGAGGAGCCATTCCATGCCCCTTCTAATTTTGGTCACCCTTTTCTGCACTTTCCCCAGTGTAACTATATCTTTTTTGAGATGTGGTAACCAGAATTGCGCACACTATTTATTTATTTAATTTTTATGTATTTAAAAACTTTTCTATACCGTCGCTAAGATATATACCATCGCAACGGTTTACAAATAGGCACATAGACTATGGTAAGTAAATGTAGGTTATCGTACATTCTAACAGGTGCCAATAAAGTTGTTACAATTTCATAAATAAAATCATTATTTGAGTATTGTTGGTCAAGTCCAGATATGTTATTGAGTTACTATCTCTTTGAGATATTACTTCTTAAATGTAGGATTGAGTAAATTCATTCTCATCTGCATTATCCTGTACTTTCTTTCTCTACCCTCCACACTCTTTAGTGAAGGCTTTTTTAAAGACCCATGTTTTTAAATTTTTCTTAAAAGTTTTGAGATTATTCTGTAATCTGAGTTCAGGGGGCATCGTGTTCCATAGTATGGGCCCAGCCAATTTCTCTCACTTGGGTTAATTTTGCTGACTTTACTGAAGGGATTGTTAGTAGTGCTTTGTTTGCTGAGCGGAGGTTTCTTTGTGGAACGTGTACTCATAAGGCTGTGTTTAGCCAGTCTGCTTTTTTATCATATATTAGTTTGTGTATGGTACATAAGGCCTTGTATTTTATCCTGTATTCGATGGGCAACCAATGTAAGTCTGCTAGAGTTTCAGTTATATGGTCCCTCCTCTTTTTTCCCCGTCAGTATTCTGGCTGCAGTATTTTGAAGTATCTGGAGTGGTCTTATCAATGTGCTTGGCAGCCCTAGTAAGAGTGCATTGCAGTAGTCTGTGCTGGAAAAGATAAGTGTTTGCAATACTGTTCTGAAGTGGGCGGGTGTGAGTAATATTTCAATCTTCTGAGGACCATGAGTTTTGTGTAGCCTTCTCTTACTTTTATAGATATGTGTTGCTTCAGGTTGATTTCTGGGTCCATTATTACTCCCAGATTCCTTACTTTTTCGGCTAGCTCAATTTTCTGGTTATTTCTTAGGGTTATCGGTGTTTGAATGATTTCAGTATTTTTTTCTCTCAAGGTGAAGGAATTCAGTTTTGTCAATGTTGATAACCAGTTCCATTTGGTTTAGTAGTTGTTTAATTATGTCTAGGTACATTTTAGCTAGACTTAATGTTTTTTCAATTGTGTCGTCTATTGGTAGAATTAATTGAATGTTGTCTGCGTAAATGTAATGTATTATCCCTAGGCCTGCCAGCAGATGACATAAGGGTAGCATATATATGTTAAAGAGGGTAGCAGACAGCGCTGAACCCTGAGGTACTCCTGTTTCAAGTTTAAATTTTTCTAATAATGTGTTTATCTGGACTTGAAAGAACCTATTGTTTAGGTAGGATCTGAACCAGTTTATTGTCTTGTCATATAATCCAGTTTCTTCAAATCTTTTTAGTAGTATTTTGTGGTTTACTGTATCAAAGGCTGCAGATAAGTCACGCATTATAAGGATGTAATGTTTACTGTTATCAAAACCTCTTAGTATGTTGTCTGTTAGTGAGAGAAGTAATGTCTCAGTGCTGTAGTGTTTTCGGAAGCCATGTTGTGAAGGATACAGTATGTTATTGTCTAGGTGTTCAGCTAGCTGTTTCTGTACTGTTTTCTCTATTAATTTAGCTAATAAAGGGAGGTTTGAGACTGGGCGGTAGTTAATGAAGATTAGTGGGTCACTGTTTTTCTTTTTGATGATTGGTTTAATGATTGCCCCTTTTAGTGTATCTGGCATTAATCCTTCAGTTAGGGATAGGTTTATGATATTAGTTAGTGTTGGGGTTACTACATTGGTAATCTTTTTTTATCTCAGTTGTTGGTATTGTATCGATTTTGTGTGGAGCAGGGTTTATATTTTTTATCATTGATTCAACTTCTTGTTCTGATATTTCTATAAATGAGGACCATATGTTAACATCTCTTTTTTGCATTACGATTGCTTGTTTGCTGTTTTTTGGGAGTTTGTTTCTTAGGTCTAATATTTTGTCACTAAAAAATTTAGCTGATTCATTGCATTTTGATTCAGGAAGACTTGAGGTGATTCTTGTTTGTCATGTGTGAGCTTCGTTACTATGGAGAATAAGGTTCTTGGGTTATTGGCAAACTTTTCTATTTTATTGGAATAGTATTCTTTTTTAGTATTAAGGATCAGTTGTTTGTAGAAAGCTAGATGTTTCCTGAATTCGGTTAGGTTTTCAGTTGTTTTGTGTTTTCTCCAGTTTTTTTCAAATTTTCTGAGTTTTCTTTTAGCATCTTTTATTTTTGCATTATGCCAGTGGTTATTTTGTTTTGTTTCTTTGATAGTTATTGTTTTGATGGGGTTTATTTCATCGGCTATTTTTTTGGCTGAGTCTAACCAGAGTTCAGTAGCTGAGTTACAATCATTAAGTGTACGGTCTTACCATGGAGCGATACAGAGGCATTATGACATCCACCATTTTATTTGCCATTCCCTTCCTAATAATTAACATTCTGTGTGCTTTTTTGACTGCCACAGCACACTGAGCCGACAATTTCAATGTATTATCCTTCTCTTTCCTGGGTAGAGATAGAACCTAACATTGTGTAACTACAGCAAGGGTTATTTTTTCCCTACATGCATCTCCTTGCACTTGTCCACATTAAATTTCATCTGCCATTTGGATGCCCAATCTTCCAGTCTCACAAGGTCCTCCTGCAATTTCTCACAATCCACTTGAGATTTAACTACTCTGCATAATTTTGTGTCATCCAGAAATTTGATCACCTCACTTGTTGTACCCCTTTCCTGATCATTTATAAATACATTAAAAAGCAACATTCCAAGTAAAAATCCCTGAGGCACTCCACTGTTTACCTTTTTCCACTTTAATCCTAATCTGTTTCCTGTTTTTTTAACCAGTTTGCAATCCACAAAAGGACATAGTCTCCTATTCCATGACTTTTTAGTTTTCTTACAAGCGTCTTATGAGAGACTTTGTCAAACGCCTTCTGAAAATCCAAATACACTACATCTACTGGTTCATCTTTGTCCACATGTTTATTCGCCACTTCAAAAAGAAATGTAGGAGATTTGTGAGGCAAGATTTCCCTTTGGTAAATCCATGCTGGCTGTGTACCATTAAACAACGTCTATCAAAAGGTTTTGTGATTTTATTCTTCATAAGTTTCTACGATTTTTCCTGGCACTGATGTCAGGCTCACCAGTGTATAGTTTCCTGGATCACCTCTGGAGCCCTTTTTAAATATTGGGGTTACATTGGCCACCTTGCAGTGTTCAGATACAACAGATGATTTTAATGATAGTTTACAAATTAATTGAAATAGGTCTGAAATTTCATTTTTTAGTTCTTTCAGAACCCTGGGGTGTATACCATCTGGTCCAGATGATTTACTACTCTTCAGTTTGTCAGTCTGGCCTACCACATCTTGCAGGTTCACTGTGATTTGGTTCAGTCCATCTGAATTGTCACCCTTGAAAACTGTCTCTAGAACAGGTATCTCCCTAACATCCTCTTCAGTAAACACTGAAGCAAAGAATTTGTTTAGTCTTTCCATGATGGCCTTATCTTCCCTAAGTGCTCCTTTAATCCCTTGATCATCTAACTGTCCAACAGACTCCCTCACAGGCCGCCTGCTTTGGATATATTTTTTAAATGTTTTTATTATGAGTTTTTGCCTTTATGGCCAAACTTCTTTTCAAATTCTCTCTTAGCCTGTATTATCAATGTCTTACATTTAACTTGCCAGTGCTTATGCTTTATCCTAATTTGTTCTGATGGATCCTTCTTACAATTTTTGAATGAAGATCTTTTGGCTAAAATATCTTCTTTCACCTCACTTTTTAGCCATCCTTCCACCCTTCTTAATGTGTGGAATCCATCTGGCCTGCACTTCTAAGATGGTATTTTTTTTAACAATAGCTCAACAAGAAAAAAAAATCCTGCTTTCTGTGGTTCCTCCTATTAGTATCATTGCAATACAGTAGGAGGAATCACAGAAAGCATCCCCAAGTTCTGGCCTGATTGAAGGAGTAATAAATTAATATTAAATGTCGGGCACTTAATATTACTTCATTCACTCCATTTATTGCCAATTGGGTCCATTCACTGTCACTGTTGTGGATGCACAGCCACTCTCCTAGGCACCCGATGCAAAGTGCCAGGGACGCACAAATTATCCATTGTGTGTCCCTTTTAGCGCGACAGTTCATTTGTCTATTGCATCGAGTTCCCAGGAGAGGTGGAATTGCGCACATTCACAAAACGTGTTCCAGTTTGGATGCACATTTTTTACATGATGATATAGCATCGGCCTCTGAGAGTGGTACATTCTTCTGTATGCCACAGGACAGGGAGTATAAAGATCTCTGCACAGAAAGCTTCAGTCTTGAGAATTCCTCTGCAGGTAATAGAAATGTTCTGCCCTGCTATGATGCATTCTTTTGGACTGAGTTCAACAAAGTCCAGACCTATAAGTAAACTTCATGTGGGAAACCATATCCTTTGGCACCCAGTGTATATATTATTATGGGAAGAAAGTGATAACCCAAGAACCTAAACCTGTTAGAGTCCTATTGCAAATTATGGGCCTTAACAAGTAAACTTAGAAAAGATAAAAAAATTATGATTTTTCAGAAAAGACCAAAAAATCTCCAACACAAATTAAAATTTTCCAAGGACAAGCAGGATAGTAGTCCTCACACATGGGTGACATCATCAGATGAAACCCTGGTCTGGAACTCTGATCTCAAAGATTCTAGAACTTTCAAACATGCCCTACTGAGCATGTGCAGCTGTAATTATCACCCTGCCCCCTAAGCAGAGTCCCTCAGTCTCTTTTTTTTTTTTTTTTTCTGCAGAGCCGTGTATATCACGGTATTCAGCTTTGCTCTCTCCTAACAGTTTTTGTAAGTGATTTTTTTTCTAGAGCTGCAGGAGTTTCTTTTCTTTTCCTTTATCTTCTTCTTTCCACTGTTTGCCAGCCGCATGGTGGGCCTTAGTCACTGTTCAGTCTGGCAGAGTCGGTTACTATCCCTTATTAAATAAATTCTGCACCTGCAGTTTACTATCTGTGTCCTCTCCTTGCTCTTGTCAGTTTTTGTACCTTTATCAGGTGCTGGTAGGACTGACTGATTGCAGTCCATGGGTGATCCGTGTAAGCCGCTGAGCTTGGGGACTTGCATGAGTTCTACCGGGGGACGAGTTCCATGTCATTTCACCAATTGATCAGTAACGATGGAGGTTCAGACAGTGAAGTGATTGAGGACCACACCCTGTTCTATGGGGGGGAGAGCTCATCTTCCTCACATTCAAAGGAACTAGTCTCCATGGGCAGGAGACCTGGACGATGTAGCCTTCCCTCCTGCTTGCCTATGATGGCATGCAGTCTCCTTGAGAGAGAGAGGGTGAACAGGAGCCTGGGCAAGCAGCTTGCTGTCGCACCTTCGGTACCATGCCCAGTAACAGTTGCCTGTGCACATCTACGGCCAGCACATTGTTGATCTGACACGTCGATGTCAGGACTGTGTTGGGGACCAGGACTGCCATTCAGCGCCATGGTCACCCTGAATGCCTTAGAGGTGCATGACCGACCTTGGTGATGCAAGGGTCTTCTGTGCTGTAGGTATCATCTCGATGCACCGGAGTCATCGAACGTCTTGGACCTTGATGTGGTGGAGTAGCGGCACAGACCTCTAGTGTCCGGGACCAGGACTGCCATCGAGTGCCACGATCCTCTCATTGCCCTCAGGGCCTTCGATGCCATCAATGCCCTAGATCCCATATAGGGGGGTGTGTGTGTGGCCACCTTTGATGCTTTCAAGGTGCATGGCCTCAATGTTGCAGCCGCTCCCGATGCCGTTGAGGTGGGTGGCCTTGATGATGTGGCTGCTCTTGATGCCATCGAAGTATATGGCCTCAATGCCGTGGCTGCCCTCGAGGCCATTGCAGTACATGGCCTCAATACCATCGTAATGCAGAGCTGCCTTGATACCATCGATGCCCTCGATGCTATCAAGATGCATGGCCACCATGGAGGCCATTGGGCATGTTGGCCACCGATGCCATTCGTTGCTGCTGTAAACGAGGTCGAGCACCATTTACGAGGCACTGAGATTGCCTTTGAGCGCCTTGGTCGTCCTCAAGGCCATCAATCGTCGGGACTCTTGAGAGCTCTCAAGTGCCACTGAAGCCCTCAGGCAACAGGGGTTTCAGCCTTGGACGGATCAAGCACCCAGATCACCATCCACTCAAGGTACCCCGGAACACCGTGGCATCCAGGCACAGTGGTCTAGTGCCCGCCAGGCTCCTTGCAATGTCCTGAAAGGGCACCGAGGGGCATCTTGCTGTCCCGTCACTGGCCTATGGCTATCGAGCACCATGGATACTAGGATCGGGGAGGGCATCGGAGGCCATGCCTGAATTTTTGCACTATCGATGCTAATGGCCGCTAGCAAGGCTATCATTAGCCATAGCCTCTGGCAAGAGATGCCCTTGGATGGATGATTAGCCGAGGGGAAGCATTGATGGCACTGGCAGTCATCGGTTCCTTTGGGCACATGAAACATGTCAGTGCCGAGTTGGGGATTGCAGAGCCTCTGCCTGCATGTGCTCCTGGCATCCTTAGTTGCCGCCAGTCCATCGATGCCTTCAGGCACCAGGGCTTCTATCAGTGTTGCCAGACTGCCAATATCCACGAGCGCTGGAGATGGAGATGACCGCAGAGTACCATGAACACTGTCCATCACCATGGACTTCACTGCTGCTGTTCCATGAGGGAAACAGCAGTAAGCCAGTCCCAACACAATTTCAAGGGCTGCGTCCAGCCTCTTGGAGCATTATCAGGTACTAGAGGGGGCAATGCTGTAGAATGCCACCACCATGCCATTACCAGAGCTCAGTGGTACTGAGGATGCCAATGTCTCACTGTTCCTATTCACTCCACTGGGAGTTAGTATGACAGCGGAGCACAGCATGCACGGTCAGGTACATCAAGGCATTCTCCCTGTCTGTGCAGTACTCAACTATGCCAGGGTTCTGCCATTGACACATCAAGGTATCTGTCTCCTAGTCAGTTCTGCACCACAAAGTGCAGGGGAGCACTGGCGAGAAAGGCGTCATTACACACTCTGTGATTGCTTTTTAGCAGCATGCAGCCAATGACTCTAACAGGTGGTGCTCGATCCTTGCTGTGCCGTGGAATTCTACCCACAAGCATGGCAAGTGGGTTTGTAGGTGGGCCGCCATTCATAGGATGACATATCACTGTATGAGTTCTAGTCAACATGCTTTTACAGTAGAGGACTCTATTCTTCGTTGCCCTCTACTTTATTGGGTGTGTGTGTGTGTTTCCCTTGTGGCGAGCACAACAACAGGTTGTGCTCGCCACAGGACTGACCTAGGACTGCACTCCTGGTGGAACCCTTAGGGGTTCCACCAGGAGTGCAGGAGTACACACCAGGAGTGCAGGAGTACACACCAGGAGTGCAGCAGAGTACACACCAGGAGTGCAGCAGAGTACACACCAGGAGTGCAGGAGTACACACCAGGAGTGCAGGAGTACAGTGCAGGAGTACACACCAGGAGTGCAGGAGTACACACCAGGAGTGCAGGAGTACACACCACAGGAGTACACACCAGGAGTGCAGGAGTACACACCACAGGAGTACACACCAGGAGTGCAGGAGTACACACCACAGGAGTACACACCAGGAGTGCAGGAGTACACACCAGGAGTGCAGGAGTACACACCACAGGAGTACACACCAGGAGTGCAGGAGTACACACCAGGAGTGCAGGAGTACACACCACAGGAGTACACACCAGGAGTGCAGGAGTACACACCACAGGAGTACACACCAGGAGTGCAGGAGTACACACCACAGGAGTACACACCAGGAGTGCAGGAGTACACACCAGGAGTGCAGGAGTACACACCAGGAGTGCAGTGCAGGAGTACACACCACAGGAGTACACACCAGGAGTGCAGGAGTACACACCAGGAGTGCAGGAGTACACACCACAGGAGTACACACCAGGAGTGCAGGAGTACACACCAGGAGTGCAGGAGTACACACAGGAGTGCAGTGCAGGAGTACACACCACAGGAGTACACACCAGGAGTGCAGGAGTACACACCAGGAGTGCAGGAGTACACACCACAGGAGTACACACCAGGAGTGCAGGAGTACACACCAGGAGTGCAGGAGTACACACCAGGAGTGCAGTGCAGGAGTACACACCACAGGAGTACACACCAGGAGTGCAGGAGTACACACCAGGAGTGCAGGAGTACACACCACAGGAGTACACACCAGGAGTGCAGGATCAGGAGTCTTCTCCTTCCTCAGAAGAGAAATATATCTTTCGACTCCTCCTAAGCACAAATCCTCTTTGTGGAGAAGGCCCTGGAGCTCCATCCCTTGCACGCCAAACTGGAGCCTTAATTCTCTGAATTGGTGCCTCTCCTTGTAGGCCAGGAGTGCCTCTGGCAGTAGTGAGCACAGCAAGATGGGAGGGAGGACACTAAAGAAATTTACTGTGACATTTAACATTCAAAGGGGGTGACTGATAAAATGAGGAAAATGGTTAGGAAAAAACTGAAAGGAGTAGCTGCAAAAGGTTTACGTCAAGCATGTACCTTCTTTAAAAATACCATATTGGAAGCCCAGACCGGATGAATTCCACACATTAGAAAAGGTGAAAGGAAGGCTAAACAGCTACCTGCATGGTTAAAAGGTGAGGTAAGAGAGGCTATAATACCTAAAAGAACATCTTGCAAGAAATGGAAAAGAGATCTGAATGAAGAAAACAGGAAACAGCTTAAACACTGGCAAGTCTGATGCAAAGTATTGTTAAGGTAGGCAAAAAGAGAATATGTCGTGGAAGCAAAAGCTCATAATAAAAACTTTTTCAGATACATTCAAAGTAGAAAGTGCACGAAGGAGTCAGTTGGACCATTATATGGTCAAAGGGTAAAAGGGGCACTTAGGGATGACAAAACAATAGCAGAGAAACTAAAATAATATTTTGCTTCTGTATTCACTGAGGAAGATGTATCACAGATACCCATGCCAGAAGTAATATTTAAAGGTAATGATTCAGAAGAACTGAAACAAATCTGTCAACCTGGAAGATGTAAATTGGTAAACTAAAGAGTATCAAATTATTTGGACCAGACAGTATAGATTCCAAAGTTCTGAAAGAACTGAAAAATAAAATTGTGGACCTGCTTTTGGTAATTTGTAAACTATCATTAAAATCATTTATGGTACCTGAAGATTGAAAGGTTGCCAATGTAACCTCAATTTTTAAAAAAGGATCCAGGAGTGATCCAGGAAACTACAGACCAGTGAGTCTGGTGCCTGTGCCTGGCAAAATGGCAGAAAATATCATAAAGAACAAAATTACTGAACATACAGATAAGCATAGTATAATGGGACAAAACAACATGGTTTTATCCAACAGAAGTCTTGCCTCATCAATCTGTTACAATTTTTTGACTGCGTTATTAAATGTGTGTGAGTCAGTTGATTTAATGTATCTGGATTTCCAGAAAGCTTTTGACAAAGACCCTCATGGAAGATGACTTAGGAAATTAAAAAGTCATGGGATAGGGGGGGAGACACTTGTGGATTGGGAACTGGTTAAAAGATAGAAAGCAGTAAGTCTAAAAGGTACATTTTCTCAATGGAGAAAGGTAAATACTAGCATGTCCCAGGGATCTGTTCTGGGACCATTGCTTATAAACAACCTAAAGTGGAAACAACGAGTGAGGTGATCAGATATGCTGATGACACAAAATTATTCAAAGTTGTTAAATCACAAGAAGAATTTGAGAAATTGCAAGAGGACCTTGCAAAACTGGGAGACTGGGCATGCAAATTTAATCTGGACAAGTGCAAAGTGATGAACATAACTACACAATGCAAGGTTCCACATTAGGAATCACGATTTTGAAAAAGGATTTAGGCGTCATTGTTGATAACATGTTGAAATCTTCTGTTCTGTGTGCAGCAGTAGCAGCCAAGAAAGCAAATAGAATGCTGAGTATTATTAGGAAAAGAATGGAAAATAAAACAGAGAATATCATAATGCCTCTGTATCACTCCATGATACGACCTCATTTTGAGTATTGTTTGCAGTTTTGGCCACCAAATCTCAAAAAAGGATATAGCAGAATTAGAAAAGGTACAGAAAAGGGTGCGCAAAATGATAAAGGGGATGGAACAATTCTCCTATGAAGAAAGGCTAAAGAGGTTAGGGCTCTTAAGCTTGGAGAAGAAGCAACTGAGTGGGGGGGGGGGGAGATATGATAGAGATCTATAAAATAATGAGTGAAATAGAACGAGTAAACATTGTTAATAGGTTGTTTATTCTTTCAAAAAGTACTAAACTAGGGGACACACAATGAAGTTACTAAGTTGTATATTTAAAACCAATAAGAGAAAATATATATTTTTTTAACTCAGTTCATAGTTAAACTCTGGAATTTGTTGCCAGTGGAGGTGGCATAGTGTTAGTTTAGATATGTTTGAAACAGATTTGGACAAGTTTCTTGACGAAAAGCCCATGAGGTGGAATTGCAGGAATCCATTGCTTATCCCTGGGATAAGCAGCATAGAATCTGTGTACCATTTGGGATCTGGATTGGCCACTGTTAGAAACAGGATACTAGGTTCGATGGACCTTTAGTCTGATCCACTATGGCAATCTTATGTTCTTATAAAGACACTAAAATAAAAAGCTCTAAAAACCCTATATGCAACTAAGAAATCTCTGGACACATACAACCCTGCTGTACAACTACAATTTAAAATGGTTAAATGATGCTATCAAATAATCTTTTTATATGGGATTAACATATTGAGTCTATTGTTAACCCCACACTAGAGGTTAGAAAGCAGCTATCCTTCAGCTTTATTTTACTTTAACCCTTGGTTGGCCTTTGTGCATCCCAGTGTTTGTGATTTGACAAGGTTTGTGAGTTTGAAGCTGTAGTTTGTGAGAACAGTTCCATTATTGTGTGAAAAATCTTTGGCAGGAGAACCTGTTCAGCAGCTCTAAGAGGCCTGCATGAGAACAATAAACAACTCAAAGTATTATGATCCACCAGCAGGCAACGAATACCTTCTATACGCCTGTGAGGGACATTTTTTTAATTTCAGGCTGAACACCTTTAGAAACTTGAAGACGTTTTCTAGGCCATGGTTAGAAGAAGAGGCGCCTGCCAAACAAAGGAATCTAGAAAAGATTTTCTTTTTCTTTTTTTTTAAAGAAAAAGTTTAAAGGAGAAACAAGAAGAAAGTTCTGAAAAAAAAAAACTAAGTAATAACGAAGAGAGAACCTGAGGGAATAGCTTTTCCATACAGTACAAAACGATGCACAACAGAGTTACAAATTAAGGCCTGTAATATTTTATCGCAGGGGGGGTAGTTCCTGTGATATTGTGCCCCTCCCCCTACAAAATATCAGTATTACCACATTATTTTGTCTCCTGGTAAAAGTCAGAGAAAAAAAACTACATGGCAGAGGCCTATACCGTGCGATGACGGCCCCTAACACACGGGGCCACCATCGCCTTAAAGGGCCATGCAACCCAAGAAGTGAGCCCCTAAAAACGAACAAGTAACTGGGGCTCTTCTTAGACCCTCCGCCCACTCCTGGGTTGCCAATTGAGACGGCCTGGCAACCCAAACACCCCAAAATATAAAGTTAAAGCAGCTGCACCTTCTACCTGCAACGACACACCCACCCTACCACCCAACTCCATCACCCAGTGCCTTCTTAAATAGAAACTTTACCGTCCTCCTTTCAATATAAAAGTAGACCAGTAGGTACCCCCAACCCCAAGTGGCCAAAAAAAAAATCATTGGTTGTGTAGTGGCAACCTAATTCATACCCCCCCCCCCCCCCCAAACTCCAATATCTTAAAAATGACAGTGTGGCCAATGTCGAGGGCCTGGAGCTCCCTCTAGCTCTGGGCCTGGTCGGCGCCATAATCCAAAATGTCATAAGGGGATCAGCCCGGTCTTTCTACATTGGCAATATTGTCATGGAGCTGGGTGCCACTGATTTAACTTCATTTTGTGGGGGATTTGGGTTGCCAGGCCACCTTGATTGGTGGTCCCTGGGTGGGCAGGAGAGGATCTAAGAAGACACCTGGTTACTTTTTGTTTGCTTTTTGGAGGTCTGACTTCTTGGGCCACATGGTCCTTTTAAATCTGAAGCAGAATCATCAGGATCCGTGTCAGGGTCTTGGTGCTCCCACAATAGATTAGCGTTTTTTAAGTCAGCTGTGTTATTTTATTTACATAGGATTACCTATACATGAACTGCTTTGCATGCAAAGCAGCTGATTGTAATAGGAGAGGGAATCAGGCCTAATGTATGCAAGATGTCGCAAATATTGTACAATATTGCCACAATCGGGCTATATAGTGCAATATAAAGCGTTTTATCATGCAATTTATGCTGTTTAACACACATTGTAGGCTTAACGCGGTTTCATGAATCTCTCTGTAAATCATTTACAAATAAAGCACAAAACATAAGTTTACCCGGACTCAGTAGTGTTCCTCAGGATGAGGTTGGGAAGGGGATTGCACTTATGCACATACTTTTGCATTTTCCAAAGTGTGCATGTAAAATTTCTAGAAAAATTTCTGTGCCCAATTTAGCAGGTGCTATTGTGTGTGGGTAGTTTCAGTGGTATAATTATATATGTACTTTTTCCTTTTGAAAACTGGTGTAACTTATGTGTGAATTTACTATCTCATTTATGCAAGCTTTTATAGAATTATCTTCAGAGTGGCTAGTGACAATAGCAAATGACTGGAGGCTGGTTGTAGTATTTTCAGACTTACTTGCTTTACCAACAGCAGAAATGAGAACTGAGGATATGAGAGACAATAAGGATTGGAGGATAATAGTAGAGATGTGATTCAGCTGAACCTTTCAGTTTGGCCTTCGTTATCGGCATGCCAGGGGAAATTTCATTTTCCCACGGTTCAGGCCGATTTTTTTTGGCCGCCACGAATTTCAGGGTTAGTGCGCACTAACCCTGAAAAACGAATTTTTCCTGAAATTTCAGGAAAATGCGTTTCGTTTTTCGGGGAGGCCAAACCAGGACGAATTAGGCAATTTAGTTGAAATTGCCTAATTCGTTCTGGACAAATGCACAACCCTACTTAATAGTGCTTCTGTAACATCTGAAAACTTGAATCTAAATAACATTAAACTTTGATTAATAAATAAACATACTGTAAAGCCAGGCACTCCAGTTCTGTTTTGTAAACAAATTATATTCTATACTGCACAGCTGGGCCAGTGAAGGGCATAATGCACAGCAAACTATGGAGCTGCAAACATTGGCAAGGTTCATCTGACCAGCCCTCCTATAAAATTCCTGTAACACAGGCGAACAATTTTCCGTTGTTGCTTTGTGCCAGAGGTAAAGTCAGAGACTGCATCTAGTAGAAAAGGCTGTATGCCCCATGTTGATTTAGCTCACACTGTTTCATTGGTAGCTCAAGGCAAATTACATTCAGGTAAAGGTAAAGATATGAGCAAACTAGACAGTGGGAGCACTGAGAGGAGAAGATCACTTTGCTGGTGGCTGAAAGGAATCAGTAAGGTTTTGCTTAGGACATTTTCTTTTATCAAAGTATTGGGGCGAAGTTAACTATTTGGGAATATTATTTAGTGTGTTTGTGCTTTTAATAGTCAGTAAGGCAGCAAATAAACAGAAGTTACTGTTTGATTTTTAAATAGTCAGTCAGTAAGGCAGCTAGTAAGCAGAAGTTATTGTTTGTATATTAAAAACAAAAAGAAAAAAGTAGCCAGAAGCTAGAAATAAGCTAGGAGCAGTGTATACCTAAGTAAAAAGGTTGAAAAGTTCAGTTCAGTTACTCTCCTTGGAAAGCTGTTAAGGTAGTGTGATTTGGTTTGATTAGGTACCAACATCTGTTAATCAAGAGAGCAGTGAGTCACTCTCGCTGAAAAACTGAAGTTAGACTGTTTGTATTTCCCAACCCTCCCACTCACCCCAGCTCATCCTTTAATTTATAGGCAGGTGCCACTTTAAAAAACAAAAACAAAAAAAAAACCTTATTGAGAGTTTGATCATTCCCATGTAGGCCACTACCAGACATATAGTGAATTCACTAATACATTTAAAGGACATTAATTAGACACATTCCTACTCCCATAGCAACCTAAAACTTAACTATGAACTGAACAAATTTGAGATGAAGGCAGCAGTCCAGCAGCAAGAAGGGAGGCTTCCCAGTCTTTTGCATAGAGTGTCACATGTATGATTTTTTACCCGCCGGTGAGAAGTTGTACATCTGCATGCAATGCAAAGAGCTCCTGGCTCTCAGAGAACGAGTCCATTCTCTGGAGGCTAGAGTGGCAGATCTGGAGGACCTGAGGTAGACAGAGAGGTATTTAGATGAGACCTTCATGGACATAGTAGCCAAGTCCCAACTTCAGACTGGCAGCCCTGGTGCTGCCTTGTAGGAAGAAGGTCTCACAATTGGAGAGCATCAACCTGGTGCAGCAGGAAAGGATCCGGTAACAAGGACCTGCTCTCCAGGTGGTGCATTGTCCTTTCACACCGAGGATGACTCCCCAAGGCCTACTGCCCAGGAGGGAAGGGTTAGGTCGGCTGTCATAGTTGGTGATTCGATTATTAGGAATGTTGACAGCTGTGTGACTGGTGGGCGTGAGAATCGCCTGGTAACATGCCTACCTGGTGCGAAGGTGGCGGACCTCACACTTCACCTAGATAAAATTTTAGACAGTGCTGGGGAGGAGTCGGCTGTCGTGGTACACGTGGGCACCAACGACATAGGAAAATGTGGGAGGGAGGTTCTGGAAGCCAAATTTAGGCTCTTAGGTAGAAAGATTAAATCCAGAACCTCCAGGGAAGTATTCTCTGAAATGCTCCCTGTTCCATGCGCAGGTCCCCAGAGGCAGGCAGAGCTCCGGAGTCTCAATGCATGGATGAGACAGTGGTGTAAGGAAGAGGGATTCAGTTTTGTAAGGAACTGGGGAACCTTTTGGAGAAGGGGGAGTCTCTTCCGAAGGGATGTGCTCCATCTTAACCAGGGTGGAACCAGAATGCTGGCGCTAACCTTTCAAAAGGAGAGAGAGCAGCTTTTAAACTATAACAAAGGGGAAAGCCGACAGTCACACAGCAGCGCATGGTTCGGAGAGAGGTATCTTCAAAGGATACTAATGATGCATTAGAATTAGGGCATACCGACAGTGAGGTTCCAATAATAAGAGAAGTAGTCCAAGTGCCTGTAACTAAAAACTCACCTGAGCTAAAAAATTCTAACTTATCCCTATCAATTAAAAAGCAGAATGAAAATACAAACAAAAAACACACTTTGGAATGTTTGCATGCTAATGCCAGAAGTCTAAGAAGTAAGATGAGAGAATTAGAATGTATAGCAGTGAATGATGACATAGACTTAATTGGCATCTCAGAGACATGGTGGAAGGAGGACAACCAGTGCTATATCGGGGTACAAATTATATCGCAATGACAGAGAGGAGCACCCGGGAGGCAGTGTAGCGCTTTATGTCCGGGATGGCTTAGAGTCCAACAGGATAAACATCCTGCATGAGACTAAATGAACAATTGAATCTTTATGGGTAGAAATCCCTTGTGTGTCGGGGAAGACTATAGTGATAGGAGTATACTACCGTCCACCTGGTCAAGATGGCGAGACGGACAGTGAAATGCTAAGAAAAAGGGAAGCTAACCAAATTGGTAGTGCGTAATAATGGGAGACTTCAATTACCAACCAAGCAGAAACATGAAGCAGAGACGTCTTGCACATCAATCAAATCAAAAAATCCCAGCGTGCAAGAAACAGGTAACCAAGTCCATCGGCAAACTTATAGTCAATTTTTATTGAAATAATGTTTTTAAACAATCATTCCTGGCAACTCCATAGATCTTCAAACATGCAAGTAAACAGTCCCCCGACACGGTCCGTGTTTCGCCGTAGCTGCATCGGGAGGGACCCACGGTTAATGTTATCTATGGTATAAAGAACAATAAATGATGGACCTTATAGACAGGGCTGTTAAGCTTATACAGGATTTCAAAAACATACCTTATATATTCATCGTGGAGCGCACCGGCTCGTACACCAAGTGAACAATTTAAAGAGGCAGTTTTGGCGCCAAAGACAGAAAATACCGCGAGAAACTCGCAACTAAACTCCTCCCCCACAGAAGTGTCAACAAAACAAAAACCATTCAATATCTTTATTGAGACCTTTTGGATGGACAGTAGATAATTTAAAGATCCACTTTTGTTCACGTCTACCCAGGATTTCAGAATAGTCCCCTCCCTGAAACGGGGGTACCACCACCTCTAAAATTGAAAATTGTAGATCAGCAATGGTGTGATGGTGTTGAACCCAATGTGTGACTAGAGGTTCGTCCATCCTGAGTAGACGGATGTTCGAGCAATGTTCTATGATTCGGGTCTTAACCATCCTAGATGTCCTACCCACGTACAGTAAAGGGCAGGGGCATTGGATGACATAAACCACGCCCCTCGTAGTGCAATCCGACCTGTTTCGAAGTTGGTGAAAAAATCCAGTGTCAGGATGAATAAAGGAATTTGACAGGGTGGTGTGACTACATACTGAGCAATGCCCACAAGGGCCATGCTGGCCAGTTCCACTCTCCCTCATTTGTCTTTTAAAATTTGCGTGAACTAACTGATCCCGGAGATTGTTGCCTCTCCGAAATGTGAACCGCAATGGTCCCTGAAAAAGCGATGAAAGGGATAGATTCTCCCAATGTCTCCGGATCATAGCTGCAATTGCTTTACTAGCAACTGTCTCAGCGGTTTTTGGACAGGGGGTATCCCACACGGGTGGTCAAAAAAGCTTTTAAGAGGGCTTTATATACTGACCGTGACTGGTTGTTCCTCCCCTCATCAGACAACGAAGGTCAATGCTTTAATTGTATTTTGCCTTTCTCTATTGCTAGTAAAGCAATTGCAGCTATGATCCCTTTCATCGCTTTTTCAGGGACCATTGCGGTTCACATTTCGGAGAGGCAACAATCTCCGGGATCAGTTAGTTCACGCAAATTTTAATAGACAAATGAGGGAGAGTGGAACTGGCCAGCATGGTCCTTGTGGGCATTGCTCATTATGTAGTCACACCACCCTGTCAAATTCCTTTATTCATCCTGACACTGGATTTTTTCACCAACTTCGAAACAGGTCGGATTGCACTACGAGGGGCGTGGTTTATGTCATCCAATGCCCCTGCCCTTTACTGTACGTGGGTAAGACATCTAGGATGGTTAAGACCCGAATCATAGAACATTGCTCGAACATCCGTCTACTCAGGATGGACGAACCTCTAGTCACACATTGGGTTCAACACCATCACACCATTGCTGATCTACAATTTTCAATTTTAGAGGTGGTGGTACCCCCGTTTCGGGGAGGGGACTATTCTGAAATCCTGGGTAGACGTGAACAAAAGTGGATCTTTAAATTATCTACTGTCCATCCAAAAGGTCTTAATAAAGATATTGAATGGTTTTTGTTTTGTTGACACTTCTGTGGGGGAGGAGTTTAGTTGCGAGTTTCTCACGGTATTTTCTGTCTTTGGCGCCAAAACTGCCTCTTTAAATTGTTCACTTGGTATACGAGCCGCTGCGCTCCACGATGAATATATAAGGTATGTTTTTGAAATCCTGTATAAGCTTAACAGCCCTGTCTATAAGGTCCATCATTTATTGTTCTTTATACCATAGATAACATTAACCGTGGGTCCCTCCTGATGCAGCTACCGCGAAACACGGACCGTGTCGGGGGACTGTTTACTTGCATGTTTGAAGATCTATGGAGTTGCCAGGAATGATTGTTTAAAAACATTATTTCAATAAAAATTGACTATAAGTTTGCCGATGGACTTGGTTACCTGTTTCTTGCACGCTGGGATTTTTTTTTTTTTAGACTTCAATTACCCCAATATTGACTGGGTAAATGTATCATCAGTACATGCTAGAGTACATGACTGCTGCAACACACTGAGCCGACAATTTTAAAGTATTATCCACTATGATGCCTAGATCTTTTTTCTGGGTGGCAGTTCCTAATATGGAACCTAACATCGTGTAACTACAGCAAGGGTTATTTTTCCCTATATGCAACACCTTGCACTTGTCCACATTAAATTTCATCTGCCATTTGGATGCCCAATCTTCCAGTCCTGCAAGGTCCTTTTGTAATGTATCACAATCCACTTGTGATTTAACTACACTGAATAATTTTGTATCATCCGCAAATTTGATAACCTCACTCGTCTTATTCCTTTCCAGATCATTTATATATATATATTGAAAAGCACCGGTCCAAGTACAGATCCCTGAGGCACTCCACTGTTTACCCTTTTCTACTGAGAAAATTGACCATTTAATCCTACTCTCTGATTCCTGTCTTTTAACCAGTTTGTAATCCACGAAAGAACATCGCCTCCTATCCCATGACTTTTTAGTTTTCTTAGAAGCCTCTCATGAGGGACTTGGTCAAAAGCCTTCTGAAAATCCAAATACACTACATCTACCGGTTCACCTTTATCCACATGTTTATTAACCCCTTCAAAAAAAATGAAGCAGATTTGTTAGGCAAGACTTCCCTTGGGTAAATCCATGTAGACTGTGTTCCATTAAACCATGTCTTTCTATATGCTCTACAATTTTGATCTTGAGAATAGTTTCCACTATTTTTCCCGGCACTGAAGTTAGGCTCACTAGTCTATAGTTACCCGGATCGCCCCTGGAGCCTTTTTTAAATATTGGGGTTACATCGGCCACCCTTCAGTCTTCAGGTACAATTGATGATTTTAATGATAGGTTACAAATTTTAACTAATAGATCAGAAATTTCATTTTTTAGTTCCTTCAGTACCCTAGGATGCATACCATCCGGTCCAGGTGATTTGATACTCTTTAGTTTGTCAATCTGGCCTACTACATCTTCCAGGTTCACAGTGATTTCGTTCAGTTCATCTGACTCATCACCCCTGAAAACCATCTCCGGAACTGGTATCTCCCCAACATCCTCATTAGTAAACACGGAAGCAAAGAATTCATTTAGTCTTTCTGCAATGGCCTTATCTTCCCTAAGAGCCCCTTTAACCCCTTTGTCATCTAACGGTCCAACCGACTCCCTCACAGGTTTCTTGCTTCGGATATATTTTAAAATGTTTTTATTATGAGTTTTTGCCTCTATGGCCTACTTCATTTCAAATTCTCTCTTCGCCTGTCTTATCAATGTTTTACACTTAACTTGACAATGCTTATGTTTTATCCTATTTTCTTCAGATGGATCCTTCTTCCAATTTTTGAAGGATTTTTTTTGGCTAAAATAGCCTCTTTCACCTTACCATGACGGTAATCGTTTTGCCTTCCTTCCACCTTTCTTAATGCGCGGAATACATATGGACTGCGCCTCTAGGATTGTATTTTTAAACAATGTCCATGCCTTTTGAACATTTTAACCTTTGCAGCTGCACTTTTCAGTTTTTTCTAACTATTTTCCTCATTTGATCAAAGTTTCCCTTTTGAAAGTTTAGTGTTAAAGCTGCAGATTTACTTATTGTCCCCCTTCCAGTTATTAGATTTGGTGAGAGAGGTAACGGTGGTGGGGCCGCTTAGCAATAGTGATCATAATATGATCAAATTTGAATTAATGACTGGAAGGGGGACAGTAAGCAAATCCACCGCTCTTATGCTAAACTTTCAAAAGGGAAACTTTGATCAAATGAGAAAAATAGTTAGAAAAAAACTGAAAAGGAGGTAAAGGAGGTAAAAAGTGTACAAGAGGCGTGGTCATTGTTAAAAAATACCATCTTAGAAGCACAGTCCAGATGTATTCCACACATTAAGAAAGGTGGAAAGAAGGCAAAACGATTACCTGCATGGTTAAAAGGGGAGGTGAAAGAAGCTGTTTTAGCCAAAAGATCTTCATTCAAAAATTGGAAGAAGGATCCAACAGAAGAAAATAGGATAATGCATAAGCGTTGGCAAGTTAAATGTAAGAGATTGATAAGACAGGCTAAGAGAGAATTTGAAAAGAAGTTGGCCGTAGAGGCAAATCTCACAGTAAAACCTTTTTAAAATATATCCAAAGCAGAAAGCCTGTGAGGGAGTCAGTTGGACCATTAGATGATCGAGGGGCTAAAGGGGCACTTAGAGAAGATAAGCCCATCGCGGAAAGATTAAATAATTTCTTTGCTTCGGTGTTTACTGAAGAAGATGTTGGGGAGGTACCTGTACCAGAGAAGGTTTTCATGGGTAATGATTCAGATGGACTGAACCAAATCCCGGTGAACCTAGAAGATGTGGTAGGCCTGATTGACAAACTGAAGAGTAGTAAATCACCTGAACCGGATGGTATACACCCCAGACATCTGAAGGAAATCAAAAATGAAATTTCAGACCTATTAGTTTGACAAACTTCCTCATGAGAGGCTTCTAGGAAAAGTAAAAAGTCATGGGATAGGTGGCAATGTCCTTTCGTGGATTACAAACTGGCTAAAAGACAGGAAACAGAGTAGGATTAAATGGACAATTTTTTCAGTGGAAGGGAGTGGGCAGTGGAGTGCCTCAGGGATCTGTATTGGGACCCTTAAATTTCAATATTTATAAATGATCTGGAAAGAAATTCGACGAGTGAGGTAATCAAATTTGCAGATGATACAAAATTGTTCAAAGTAGTTAAATCACAAGCAGATTGTGATAAATTGCAGGAAGACCTTGTGAGACTGGAAAATTGGGCGTCGAAATGGCAGATGAAATTTAATGTGGATAAGTACAAGGTGATGCATATAGGGAAAAATAACCCCTGCTTTGGTTACACAATGTTAGGTGCCATATTAGGTGCTACCACCCAAGAAAGATATCTAGGCATCATAGTGGATAACACATTTAAATTGTTGGTTCTGTGTGCTGCGGCAATCAAAAAAGCAAACAGAATGTTGAGAATTATTAGAAAAGGAATGGTGAATAAAACGGAAAATGTCATAATGACTCTGAATCGCTCCATGGTGAGACCGCACCTTGAATAAACAGGCCTTTCCATAAACCAAGAGCCCCAGCTGTTACAAACGATCACTCAACAATTTGTAAATAACTGATACAGTTATCTAGTTACTGTCTGCTATTTCTTCCTCTTCCCAGTTCCAGCACCCCTGTTCATTGTAACTTTTGCCTTCTCTATACCATGTTAATAGTTAGTTAGGTTACTACCCTTGTTATTTGTAAACCGACATGATATGATCTGTATCATGAATGCCGGTATAAAAAAGCACTAAATAAATAAATACTGTGTACAATTCTGGTTGTCGCATCTCAAAAAAGATATAGTTGCGATGGAGAAGGTGTACAGAGAAGGGTGACCAAAATGATAAGGGGAATGGAACAGCTCCCCTATGAGGAAAGACTAAAGAGGTTAGGACTTTTCAGCTTGGAGAAGAGACGGCTGATGGAGGATATGATAGAGGTCTTTAAGATCATGAGAGGTCTTGAACGAGTAGATGTGAATCGGTTATTTAATCTTTCAGATAATAGAAAGACTGGGGGGCACTCCATGAAGTTAGCATGGGGCACATTTAAAACTAATCGGAGAAAGTTCTTTTTCACTCAACGCACAATTAAGCTCTGGAATTTGTTGCCAGAGGATGTGGTTAGTGCAGTTAGTGTAGCTGTGTTTAAAAAAGGATTGGATAAGTTCTTGGAGAAGAAGTCCATTACCTGCTATTAATTAAGTTGACTTAGAAAATAGCCACTGCTATTACTAACAACGGTAACATGGAATAGACTTAGTTTTTGGGTACTTGCCAGGTTCTTGTGGCCTGGATTGGCCACTGTTGGAAACAGGATGCTGGGTTTGATGGACCCTTGTTCTTATGTTCATTGGTGTAAAAACATTGAAGTCCATATTCAGTCACTGTCTGGATAGAAAAGTTAGCTGGATAACTCATCCAACTAACTTTAGAGGTATATTCAATAGTGCAGTGGCTGTCTTATAATTAGCCAGATAATTTTATCTGGCTACCTTTAGGGTACCTCTTTGGCAGACTAGCTTAGGGGTCGATTTTAAGACCAGCGCACACATCCATGTGCGTGCAGTTCCAGGCACGCGTACATGGACGCACCAATTTTATAATATGCGTACGTTGGCACGCACATATAATGAAATCCGGTTCCCGGGCACACCAGATTTTAATGTCTGCGTGTGTGGGCGGGTGGGTTCTTCTGCGCGCTGGGGGAGGGAATTATTTAAATTGCATGCGGCAATGCAATTTGCCTTTTCCCCAGTTCCCTCTCAGTCCGCACTAATAAAAGAGCAGACTGGGAGGGAACTTCCCTGTACCCCTACCTGGCCTTCCTACCTTTTCCCCTCTCCTCCCCAACCCCTAAACCCTCCTTAAGTGTTCTAAATTTTTTGGTCTTTTTACTTATGTGCTCTAACTAGCAGATATAAGATTCGTGTGCTGGCTAGCTGCCAGTGTGCACTTCCCCAGGCCACGGCCTAATGGCCACTATGCAGCCGGCCCCCTCCCCACCCAGACCACGCCCACTGGCCTGCCCCTTTTCCCTCGGCCGGCACTGCTGCAAGTACTAGGATTTACGCACATTGCCGGTTGTAAAATGCACACGGCACACACAAAGCTCGGCCACGCACGTAGCCCTTTTTAAAATCTGGGCTTTAGCCAGATAAGTTATTCGGCTCTCTCTGAATATCAGTTAGTTGGTTAATTTATCCAGCTAATGTAATTCCTCCTTGAAATGCCCCTGGAATGTTTCTAAATTATCTAGATAAATTTTAGTCAGATAAATGCCCAAATATTCATTTAACCAGATAACTTCTGAGCTGTTCAGTTAAATATGGACCTCTAAGTGGATATCAAGCTACCAAGATACAGTATGTAGCTGATAATTAGATTACATTAATTAGTGGCTTTTCTTAATTAGAAGTGACCCTGTTAAAAAGCTGGAGTAGGATCTTCTATAAGTGATGATGATCTTATAGCTGTGTGCTTGCTTATAGTTTGTGGTCCCTGAATGTCATTCTTTTCAAATGATATGTCTTTTGTTTTTTGTTTGTGCCTATTAGTGATTTTGCCTCACATCGGAAGTGCCACCTATGCCACCAGAAACACTATGTCTGTACTGGCAGCTAACAATCTGTTGGCTGGTCTGAGAGGAGAGCCGATGCCAAGCGAGCTCCATTTGTGACACAGAGCAGAGGGCCATGGGTGGACATAGTGTAAGCTGGAAACAAATATGAGCTAAGTTGCTTTGCCTGAGCCTGAGGCTGAGAGAGAGGCCATACTGAGGAGGTTGGGATGGGTTTATAGTTATCTTCGGGGATTGCCTCTATTATATAGTGTTTACCGTTTATAGGTGTCTTCTAATTTGGACTGAAGTGGTGTAACCATAGTTAGTTGTCTTAAATTAACCAAAGGATGAATACTAAACTATTGTCAATCTTAGGAATGGAATATTCCAATCATATTTGGAGTAGAGGGGTAGTGGTTAGAGCAGTAGGGCTTTAAGCCAGGGTTCAAATCCCTCTGCCACTCCTTGTCACTTTACCCTCCATTGCCTCAGGTACAAACTTAGATTGTGAGCCCTCTGGGGACAAGGAAATATCTACAGTACCTGAATGTAATCCACTTTGAAGTGGCTGAAAGGTAGAATATAAATCAAATAAAAATAAATTTGTAAAAAGGGTAATATGGTTTGATTCATAAAGAGGGGCATTGACCTGATATACCTTATTTTGGGGTTTTTTTGTTTTGTTTTGTTTTTGGACTCAGCAGTTCCCTTCTGTCCCATCTTAGTCGAAACTGAGACTGAGGTTCAGTATTATGAGCATTCATTTGCATCTACCCAGGGATTTTTCTCCTATTTTATATCCTACCCCATTTAGTCTAGTCATTGTAGTGAGAGTCCTTGGCCAAAGACTTATGCGCTAGGGTTCCTTCTGGAGTCCTGCAATCATGGACCCTTACCCAGGTTATTAGGCATTGGTGTTGTGCAGTTATTGGGACTTTCTCCTTCTAGGGGCTTTGAAGGCTGCCTCCACAGGAGCAAATGATCTGACCTGATAATTGAATCCACATCTTCCATGTGGCAGTGAACAGCATTGCCACTCAGCCACTGGTTCAGCCTGGCCCAGCCTAACATGCTTTTATTGTACAAGTGCAACATGTGCATGCTGTATATATTTCAAACAGATCAAAGGGAGACAAACAGTGGTCTCACAATGTACTGTACATGGCTGTATTTAACCCCCAGCAGCAGGTGTAAGATAAATTCAGTTGTGAGATCTATAGTCTCTAGAAAGGAGTGAGCCTTGGCTTTCTTATGCGATTTGTCATCTCTCAGGAAAGAAATCTAGTATAGTGTGAGGAGTCAGTACTCTTGCACCCATGATCCAATGTTTTCTGATCACCAATACTTCAAAGTACTTGTTTGGAGGATAATGTTGCACTCTTTCAATACCTTTGTTTCCCTGAATGCAAAGAATAGCAGTGTCTACCCTAGCCACTGCATTTCCTATTGGTGGCAGTACAGAATAGCAGTGAGACAAGCATGTTAGAGTTTTTGATTTATTTATACAAGGTTTCCAGAGTAAAGATAGGTAGTGGGCATTGAAGAGCCCTTATATAACCTGTTATAATATCAGTGCCTTAGCAATGAGATACACTTACATAACTTATGTTTTCTGAAACCACAAAAAGTATAAGTTTCAAAGACAGACAAAACATTTTTCTTGCCCCGTTTTCTTACCCATGAACTAGAACAAAAGTGTGACACTACAGCATTTCTCCATCAACAATTAGGCATGGATTAGCCAAAATACAGGGATGTTATCAGATGGCACTGACACAGACCCATCTCTCAGAACCCCGCAGCCTTTCTTTTCCAAAGCTACCACATGGATATGTACCCGGTCTTTCTCTTGAAACATTTTTTTGGGGGGAGGGGGGGGTCTAATGGCCTTATTTGCCTAGTTGCTTTTCTGTTTTCCTATTGCTGCCTCGGCAGACCCTCACACACAACTTTTAAATTAAAAAAACAAACAAACCAATATTAATAGTAAAAGAATAATAATAAAATATCAATGATTATGGAGAAGCCTAAAGCCAAGCCCTGCATCTGTGGGCACTGGATGTCCATCACAAATATACATTCCACGTGTTATCGCTTCTTGGGCCTGGACCACGACTTCAACTGCTACAGCTGTGCTTGGATGTCCCTCAGGGTGAAACAATACTGTGCTTGGAAGAAGGAGCCCTCAAGGAAGGCACCAGCACATAAGAGCCCGAAGCATCACTCTGAGGCCGAGCAGCAGAGCCACTCCTTGTCTGGGAGCAAAGCGACATCAGACTCTCAGCACAAGAAATCAAAATGGAAACTTCCCTTTCTCGTTCCTGCAAGCAAAGGAAAGCTCTACCAGATGTGGATGTGGCTGATGCCTATATTGTGCCTTCCAGTAGCTCTGGAAATTGGACCTGAAATTTATTTATTTATTTATTTATTTATTTATTTATTGATTGAGCTCTTATATACCTTTGTTCAGACTGGCCATCACAATGGTTTCCATGTGTAAAAACATAAAGAACAATAAAATTAAAAACAATCATACAATATGGTGTGTAAAAACAAATTAGAATACAATAGGCAAATAAAATACAGTAAAATCAATTCTACAAAAAAAAAATAATTAAAAAAAACTGTAGATTTCTCTCTCATTTGTTAAAAGATTGTGTCTCATGTTATGTACAGCATATGAGATGGTATAAAATAGCTCTTAGTTATTTACTCCAAATGCAATTTCACAAAGTCATGTTTTCAACTTATTTGTGAATTATTTTATTTCTGTTTGGGTTCTCAACTCAACAGGCATTTCATTTCAAAGATTTGGGCCAGCGAGGGAGATACTTCTCTCTCTTACTTGACAAAGATGGGCAGATTTAACTGAAGGTATTGTTAGCATTCCTGTATTCGCTGATCTCAGATTTCTCTGGGGTTTATGTAATCTAATTGCCATATTTAACCACTCATTTTGTTCTCCATAAATTATTTTATGTAAAATACATATATATTTTATATACATATATAAATTTCAAGTCACCCATAAGGTTTGGCATGGTCAAGTTGTTGCACTGCTTCATAATGCTGGAATAAGCACTGAAACATGCTAAGCACACTTGTGATCATTAAACATGCTTTCTGGGAAAGATTCAAAGGCATTGGATGTTTTTTGGGGTTCCATACTGAGTGCCTGAATTGTGGTTCACCAGTTCTACATGGTGCAATATTTGCACAAATACATCCAAAAACTGAAAGCCTTGATGGGATCATTGGATCTAGAACAGGCAGATTTCCACTGAGCAATGGAAGTCCTGGAGGAATGTAAGAAACATCTCATCTATTCTGTTTAGGAAGCTTTTTGATACTGCAGCCAGGACTTTTGTTGCCTTTATAGGAGTCCATACGGTTGTGGACAAGTAGTGCCCATGAGATTGTATGTTTTTTGCAGATGAGCCTATACCAGAGACAACTTGTTCGGTGACAAAGTTCAAGAAGCAGTGGCTGTGATTTAAGGAGCATCAATCCACATTACAGTCATTATTGGCTGTGGTGGGGGGACCAATCGGCTACTGCCTGAAGCCAGTATATCTCATACAAGCACCCATTCTTCCAAAGACATCCCTTCTGCTCTTAAGCATCATCAAGCTCCTCCCACTCTTCAGAGGTCAGCAGAGGGTAACAGATTAAGCCAGGCATCAGTTTTTGACAACTGACACCTACCTCACCATCTCCTAAGATGGCTCGAAATCACTAAGAATAGGTGGGTCCTGAAAATTGTGTAGAATGGCTACTGCTTATGCTTCTCTTGTTCTTCTCCATCCCAGTTGCTTTAGATCAGCTCTGACCTTTCTCACTCTAGTCAACTGCAATTCAAAGTGGAGACAGAAGACAGTCAAACTTGTACCTCCTTAAGAGTGGAGCCAGGGTTTCAATTCCAGGTATTTTCTGATCCCCCAAGAAGTCCGGAGGGATTAAGACCTATACTGGATTTGCGGAGACTGAACAAATTGTTGATGCGGGAGACGTTCAAGATAAACTCCCTCCATACACTACTCCCTTTCATTTAACCAAGGGCTTTGATGTGTGTTCTGGTCTGAAAGATACTTATGCACATACCCCATTTATCGGAAGTTTCTCAGGTTAGTAGTGAAGGACGCATGCAACCAATACAATTGGCATCTCTATGGGGTTGAGGGTGTTCACACAGTGCTGCTGCAAGGATGTCCAGCCGCCCTATGTGGGGACATCACCTTGTTATTTGCCTCTCTCTCCACCCCGAATTGCACTCCCGATACCTCCACAGCCCCCATTCGCAATCTCACCAACTTTCAGCTCCCACTATGTGACTCTTGCACTTTTAAACATAGCACCCTCGCATCTACCTATGGCACTTTGCCCACTTCCTGCACCCCAGGTGGAAGCCTAATCTATCTAATATCTCCCATCAGTCATGTGTTCACAAAATGATTTGTGCAGTAGTGGCAGCTTAGCTTCATCAGCAGGGAATCTGCATGTTCACATATCTAGATGATTGATTAGTGATGGGTCCAACCTTGTCAAAGGTTCTAGAGTCCCTCATGAAGACCATACAATTCCTCAATCCCTTGATTCCTGGTCATCTTAGCTAAGTCTAACCTGGTTCCGACTGGAAGAATTTAGATCATAGGAGTCTGGATAAGCTAGCTTCAGGAGAAAGTGGGCCTCCCTGTTGAAAGAGTAGCATTGCTGAGAAGCTTGAAAAGGTTTTTCCTTACTTACTGCAAAGGCAGTCTTGGTCCTCCATGGACACGTGGCTTCCACAGTGCATGTGGTTCCTCTGACTTGTCTGCACATGTGGGACTGACCTTCAGTGGGGCTATAAGTACCAATATCATCAACTCTATTAGCTTTTATCCCACCAAATCTCAATGACCAAATCTTTATCCCACCAAATCTCACTGGTGAACAGGTCTTAATTTGTAGACAAAAAAGAAGTGGAACCATAGAATGGGAGAAGGGAAGGTGGATTTGAGCCTGCTGTGACCTGTGGGAGGGGGCAGGAATTCTCTCACTCTCCTAAACATTCACTCTCTCTCACACACACATATGCAAACATACTTCCTCCTTATGCCAGTATTTCTCTATCCCCAGCCATTCTTCACTTGATGAGCACTGGTAAGTGAAGGATGGCTGGGGGCTTGAGTTGTGCTGAGAACTAGAGATGGAGGATCACTGGGATAAGGAGGAGGAAGGTAGAGAGATAGGGGCTCTTTCTCTCCCTTCACCTCCTCTTCCTCCTTGTCCTAGGAATCCTAATCCTCCATTCCTAGCTCCCCCACCCCATGAATCCCCCAATGGTCCTTAGGCTCAAGGTTTCACTCCTAAGCCCCAGCAGTCCTTAAACTCCCCACCCACAAAAAATTACCCTCTCCAGCAACTCCTCTCCTTCTTTAACCAGTAAGGCACAGACCTCTTCGATCCAGAATCATCTGGCTCTCAGCTTTGAGGGATGAAAGCCCATTGGTATGTAATGCCCACTCTCCTCAGCCTCCTTAAACTAGGTGGACCTAGAATTCAAAAGTGTATTATGCTATTTTTCTCCTTGGGAGAAAAAGGAAGAGAGCAGCACCACTTACGTTCCTTATTCACCCCTTCAATCTCCTTCCCTTATTCAGTCTGTCCCCTGTCCACCACTCACACCTTACTCGCTATCTCCTCTCATTCAAACAACCCACACCTCTGCAATCTATTCACTCACTGTTGCTCTCCCACATCCCCTCACTTACTCACTCTCCTCTCCCTGTGAACTCGTCACTCTCCTGCCTCTATATCCTCTCACTCACGCCTAATCCTCTCACTCTCCTTTTGATCACTAACTGTCCCTCTCCCAGCATAGTTTCCAGGGGTATAGAGGATGGGACGTAATATGCCAGCATGATTAGCAGTGGAGCCAGAAACCAACACACCAATAATAGCAGAAGCAAAGGGGCTGACAGGCATTCATCCCATGTGTCTTTCGCTTTGGCTATTCTTCCTCACGGCTGCCTTAATTGTACTGGAAAATTGCACAAAAATCAAGGACCTGTGGCTACCCCATCTCAAACTAAGCAGCTCCAATACGCTCTACTTCCTGCAGGAGAATGGAATCAGAAGTGATCCAGGTCACTATGGGGGAAAAGGAACTGATTATACTGCCAGCCATACTCTGCTTCCTTGGGTCCCAGAAAAAGGTGGCAGAATAATGTTCTGTAACTTGCTAGCTGAAATTTCTCTTTCGGTCTAATGGTCAACCTTCATACGATACCACTGTAGGGGTTATCGTGCTGATCAGCTCTATCATTTTTTGAGAGCTTTGCCAATCATTAGGTGACCAGATATTGTGCTGATATGGTTTTAAGTCCAGGGAAATAATGTATACAATCTAATACCAATAGTACTTATCTTGAAATCCACTTGAAAAATTTTTTTGCTGTCCGACAACGCGTGGTTTCGGGGTGGAAATACCCCTTCTTCAAGGACCCAACTTAAACTGGGATACTCAGTGGATGAGATGGTTCCACAAGGTGATGCACTCGCTATCGCTATTTTAAACTTGGCAGTAGCAGACGCTTGTGATTCCTGGAAATCGCCAAATAATAACTTGTAAGTATTGCGGTGTACTGTATAAGTTGTTGGCAGCCGCGGTTGAGGAGACGAAACGAAGTCTCCTTCAAAGGTTTAAGGTGCCCAAAAAGGCTACCAGCGGTGCACCTCAGCAGCTAAGGAAAGGTAGCTCCGTGCACCGCTGGTAGCCTTTTTGGGCACCTTAAACCTTTGAAGGAGACTTTGTTTCATCTCCTCAACCGCGGCTGTCAACAGCTTATACAGTACACCGTGATACTTACAAGTTCTCACAGGACAAGCAGGATGGTAGTCCTCACATATGGGTGACATCATCAGGATGGAGCCCAATCACGGAAAACTTCTGTCAAAGTTTCCAGAACTTTGACTGGCCCCTATTGGGCATGCCCAGCATGGCACTAACCCTGCAGCCAGCAGGGGTCCCCCTTCAGTCTTCTTTTTTCCGTGCAGCAGTAGCCTCACGGTTTAGCTCTGAACACATTCTTCACAGGAATTTTTCCTCACGGACTTAATTAAAATAACTTTGCCCCACAGGGGTCCCTCCTCTATCTTTCTCTGGCCGCGGTACTCCGGTAAGTTTTTTCGCCGTTTTTCGTCGATTACCGTCGAGTTTGGCCTCGCGGCCTACTGGCCGTCAACCGTACCGCGGCTCGATTTTTTCTATGGCCATGGCGTCGGGGTTTCGTCTGTGCCTGGATTGTAATCGCACCATGTCGATAACCGCCCCTCATAGAGTCTGTGTAATGTACTTAGGCCGTGAGCATGATGTCCTGACTTGCACCAAATGTGCCCTCATGACACCAAAGGTCACAAAGCCAGAATGGAGAAGATGGGACTCCTCTTCCGTGCTCACACCCCGACGCCGTCCATCGCATCGATGTCATCGGAACCGGCACCGTCGAAGTCGCACCAACATCGACAACCGTCTGGTGACCGCCCGCCATCGACGTCTTCACGGCCATCGACTCCCGTTTCTCCCCCTCAAGATCGAGGGAATCGAAGGGAGAAACCGCCATCGGCATCGTAAGTCTCGGACCATCGAGGGAGCGAAATCATCGACCGAGCCACCGTCGAAGAAGCTCCGTCCAGGAGCGGCACTGACCACTCCTGCGACTGGGACATCGAGGCAACCCTCACCCGATCGGGGTTTGGGAGTCGCGATTCGCCTCAGCCTCCCTCTTCTGTCATGGAGCCGGAGCTGATTGCCCCAGGTCTCCGGGAAGAACTGGACTGGCTGGTCCAGGAGGCCATCGACAAGGTGATGCAGTGGCTCCAGGTCCCTCCGGCACCGACATCGGTACCGAGAGTGGAACCGGTCACCGACCCGATTCTAGCAGCGCTGGCACTGCTGCTATCCCGGATGGAGGCGCTCATGACTGCCCTTTCACCGGTGATTCCCGGGTCTCCGATGGCTCCGGTGCGCTCCCCGATGACAGCCTCAGCGGGAGGCGAAACACCGTTTCGCATCCCTCCTTCGGGAGTTCTGCCTCAGCCAGACGCCATGTCGTCCCTCGCCACCGATTCATTCATCGGGAGCGATACGCACATCGGCGCCATCGATGCCTTTGATACTGGCACAGATGCCTTCCAGGCCGTCCACGGTGCCCCCGGCAATTCCTTTGATTTTCTCGGAGCCTCAGCCGGGGCCTTCGGGTATCCAACCCCCTTCTCGTCCTACAGGTCAGCCTACTGGTCCTTATGACACCTGGGGTGATGATACTTCCTCACACACCGATGACTTACCTTCACCTCCCTCTCCTACTGAAAGTAGAAAGCGTTCTCCTCCAGAGGACCTCTCTTTCATTAATTTTGTGAAGGAAATGTCAGAATTGGTCCCTTTCCAGCTTCAGACGGAGCAAGATGATAGGCACCAGATGATGGAGCTTCTCCAATTCCTGGATGCCCCTAAAGTGATCACTTCTATTCCCATTCATCAAGTTCTTCTTGACCTCAAAAAGAACTGGAAAAATCCTAGATCCATTGCCCCAGTACACAGAAAGGCTGACACTACTTATCTGGTACAGTCAGCCCCTGGCTTTCAAAAATCTCAGCTTGACCACCACTCAGTTGTGGTGGAATCATCTCAAAAGAAAGAAAAAAGGACAAAACCACACTCTTCTACCCCTCCTGTCAAAGAACACAAGTTCCTCGACAATGTTGGTCATCGAGTGTTCCAAGGGGCCATGCTTTTTTCCAGGATTGCTTCTTACCAGCTGTATATGACCCAATACAATAGGGTCATTTTCAAGCAAATACAGGACTTCCCTGAAACCCTGCCTGACCAATTACAAGAACATCTTCAAACCCTTGTTCACAAGGGGTTTGAAGCAGGAAAGCATGATATAAGAACAGCTTACGATATCTTCGACACCTCCACTAGAGTGTCTGCAGCTGCCATTTCGGCAAGATGCTGGACCTGGCTCAAGTCTTCTGACCTTCGTCCAGAAGTACAAGACAGGCTCTCTGACCTGCCCTGTATAGGAGATAATCTGTTCGGTGAACAGATTCAGCAAATAGTGGCTGAATTAAAGGACCATCATGAGACCCTCAAACAGCTCTCATCGATACCTTCTGACTTCCCTTCTAGACAGCCCTGCAAGAAGGACTCTAAGAAGTCATTCTTCCGTCCAAGTGTAAGTGCTATTTTATCAGAAGCCTGGACTGAGATGTTACATGAAAAAAAGGATATTCAATTATAAATGCATAATTTGTAATTGTGTTTACAGAGGGTGTAATGAGGTGGGATGGGGATGTAAAGCTGTAAGGTTTGCCTAGGGTGCTTACCAGCTTTGCACCAGCCTTGGCCATTGCTGTACAAAACATTTAAGAGTCTCCCAACTCGTAGCGACATGGTGTGTGTAATAGATGGGGCACAGTTTTCACATGGCCATGGGTGCTAAAGTGCCTGGGTATAGCTGTGAAAACAGCTGATGCATAGAATATTCAATAATTGGAAACTTTTTATGAGGTTTTTAGACACTAATAAAATATTTCACAACAGCAGCCACAAAGACAAAATAATTAAAACTAATAAAGATTTAAAAAAGCATCTGAGGACTTTTGATTTCAGGTGCCCCAAGATTGTCATGAATCAGCACAAGAGGAGAGGGTTTTTGCTAGCAAACTTTCTCCTCTCTCACTTGCCCACTCACACGCAACATGCTCTCTCATGAACAGTGGCTGCCCCTGCTCCCCCCGAAGCACAAATGGCAGAAGCAGCAGCAGCAGCCCCAGCCCCAAGAGAGAACACTGCCAGCAGCCACAGTGGCTGATATTGCTCTATATCTTACTCCTGATCACAGCCTGCTCCTCTTTTTCCTCAGGGTTGATACTCCCCACAAGTAGGCCCACTGCACCTGACTTCCTCTTCCAATCCATGCTGCTACTGCTGATTCATCCAACTATTGGAGAAATTACTTACCTGATGATTTCGTTTTCCTGAGTGTAGACAGATGGACTCAGGACCAGTAGGGTATGTGTTCCTCTGCTAGCAGATGGGAGACGGAGTCAGGTTTCAAAGCTGACATCACTGCAGTGACCTCAGCTATTCAGTATTCTCTTTGAAAAGCCATTGTGGATATATATATTGAAGAACTTGATTAGAATTTGGATACAACTTGATTAAAACCCTTAAGAACATAAGAAAATGCCATACTAGGTCAGACCAAGGATCCATCAAGCCCAGCATCCTGTTTCCAACAGTGGCCAATCCAGGCCATAAGAACCTGGCAAGTACCCTTGGTTAACAAAACTTGAGTAGAAACTGGAGACCGCCAGTATACTCAACCAACATTAAGTGTCAAAACCAGCCTGAACTAGGGGTAGGGCAACGGCTTATCCATATTTATATGGAAATAGAGGTTCGCCTCATGGGCGATTTCTTGGCACCTCTCCTGGTCAGCTGTGGGTGGGATGTTGAGTCCATCTGTCTACACTACGGAAAACTAAATCAGGTAAGTAATTTCTCCATTTCCTAGCTTGTAGCCAGATGGACTCAGTACCAGTGCGATGTACAAAAGCTACTGCTGAATGGGGCAGGAGGCTGCCCTTGGTCCAGTTAGCACCACCCTTGCCAAGGCCACATCCTCTCGAGCCTGGCTGTCCAGGCGGTAGAAACCTGGAGGTGTGTAGGGAAGACCACCTCGCTACTCGACAGATGTCGGCGGGCGACAGCAGCTTAGCTTCCGCCCAGGATACTACCTGGGCCCTAGTAGAATGAGCTTTGACCTGAAGGGGAAAGGCTTCCCTGCCTCTATGTAAGCTGCCTTGATTACTTCCTTGATCCAGCGAGCTACAGTAGTGCACGAAGCCGCTTCACCATGTTTTTTTCTGACATGAAGAACAAACAAGTGATCTGTCTTGCGCACCGGTTCCAAGTGCTTTAGGTACCAGACTAGGAGTCTGCCACCGTTTAGATGGCAAAGAAGGTGGGAGTCTTCTGTGTCCTTGAGTCCCTCTGGAGACAGGAGGGAGATGGATTGATTCGTGAAACTCCGAGCCCACCTTTGGTAGGAAGGAAGGACAGTGCGAAGCTGTACTGTTCCTGGAGTAAAATCGAAGGAATGGTTCCCAACAGGATAGTGGCTGTGGTTCCGAGATGTGACAGGCCAAGCATATTGCCACCATGAATACAGACTTTAGTATTAATAGGTGTAGTGACAGACTGTGCATCGTCTGAAGGAAGGTCCTGCTAGGAAGTCCAATACTAAATTGAGGTTCCGTCGGGGGTGGGGGGGGGGGGGGGGGGGGAGAAAGAGCATCCCTTTTAAGGGTGGTTGGCGTTGTTTAACCTCTTTAAGGAAATGGGCCAAGTCCGGATGTGCTGACAGACTGTTTCTGTTCACCTCTGCTCTGAAGCAGGAGAAGGCTGTTATCTGGATCTTGAGGGAGTTGAGGGACAACCCTTTCTTCAGGCCATCCTGTAAAAATTCCAGAATCATGGAAATGTTGGCCATTTGCAGAAGCACCCTGCAGCAGGCCTCAAATATTCTCCAGATCAGTATCTATGCCAGGGACGATGAGAACTTCCACATGTGAAGCAAGGTGGCAATCACGGCCGCCGAGTAACCGTGCTTCTTCAGGCAGACCCCTCTTATGGGCCAGACTGTAAGAGAGAATAGAGGTGGATCTTCGTGAAGAATCAGGCCCTGCTGGAGAAGGTCCCTGTGTGGGGGGAGGCACAGAGTATTCCCCCTGAGGAGCCTTCGCATGTCTGCGTACCACAGGTGTCTGGGCCAATCTGGGGCTACGAGGACAACTAAACCTCTGTGATATTCTATCTTGTGGCTGATATTGCCCAGCAGGGGCCACGGTGGGGGAAGGTGTACAGTAAGTTCTCCTCTGGCCATGTCTGGAAGAAGGCATCGATCCCTTGGGAGTGCTGATCTCGTCTGTGACCGAAGAACCGGGGGACTTTTGCATTGTGAGATGAGGCCTATGGCCGGGAGGACCCAGCGATTTACTAGAAGCCTTTGGTTGACATCATCCATTCCCCCGGCTCCAGGCTTTCCCTGCTGAGGAAGTCCACTGTGATGTTGTCTTTGCCTGTGAAGTAGAAGGCAGAGGTCCCTTGTAGGTTTAACTCCACCCATTCCATAAGGGGATCTATTTCCAGAGACACCTGATGGCTCTTGGTTCCTCCCTGGCGGTTGATGCAAGGCAACCATTGTTGTGTTGTCTGACATCACCTGGATCCCTTGCTCCTGGAGCCTGTGGCTGAACTGCAGGCATGCTAGTCTGACCACTTGAACTTCCAGGCAGTTTATGTTCCAGTTGGTCTCTTCCTTAGTCCACTGTCCCTGGGCTGTCAGTTCCTGACAATAAGCTTCCCCACCCTCGGACGCTCACGTCTATCATGAGGACGATCCAGCTCAGTGGGGGATAGGCTTAAGCCCTGGAGCAGAGAAACTCCAAGAAGCCATTTCTGGCTTCTTGGAGTTTCCCAACAGAGGTAACTCTGTTGGGAGATGGAGGCGAATTGACTAGTCTTGGGACAGTGGGTTCCAGCATGACAGTAAAAAGCGTTAGAGAGGCCGCATGTGAGCCCTTGCCCACTGTACTATTTCCAGTGTTGATGCCATGAGGCAGAGGACCTGAAGATAGTCCCACACCTTGGGACACATTGTGGTCGTAAACCAGTGTACTTGGCCCAGTTTCCTCCTCCTCGGGGGAGGGAGGAAGATCTTATTGTGCTTAGTGTCGAATCAGGCCCCCAGGTACTCTAAGGGCTGGAAGGGCGTGAAGCTGCTCTTGTCCATGTTCATAACCAAACCAAGTTCCTGTAGGAGGGACCTGACCCTGTTGGTCACCTGGAGGCTCTCTTCCACCGATTTCACCTGGATCAGCCACTCATCCAAGTAGGGGTGCACCAGGATCCCTTCGTTCCTCAGTGCTGCTACCACGACCACCATAATTTTGGAGAATGTCTGGGGGCAGTTGCCAGACTGAAGGCAAGCCCAGAACTGGTAATAGTAGCCCAGTACCTCAAAGCACAGAAAACGCTGGTGGTCTTAATGAACTGGAATATGAAGGTAGGCTTCGGAGGGGTCCAGGGAAGTTAAGAACTCTCCCGGTTGCACTGACATTATGATGGAGCGGAGAGTTTCCATGCGGAAGTGCAATAGCCGCAGATGATGGTTGACACTCTTGAGATCCAGGATGGGCCGAAATGAGCCCTGTTTCTTGGGCAAGATAAAATAGATGGAATAACACCCTGTTTTTACTTGGGGTGTAGGTACCAGAGTTATAGCCCTCAGACTGAGGAGCCTTATCAGTATGGATTCCACTGCCAGTTTCTTGAGCTAGGAGTGCAAGGTGATATCATGAACTCATCCTGAGGGATGCTATGAAATTCCACAGTATAGCCTTCGCGTTTGATGCCCAGTACCCATTTGTCTGACATGATCTTGACGCACCATTGATAGAAGAGAGAAAGTCGACCCCTTATCTCCTCTTCCCGTGGATGGGTCGGCCCAACTTCATTGGGAAGCTCAGGTTGAGGCTGAGCCCGAACCTATCCCTCTTTTGGGTGGCCGGTTCCAAAAGGACAGACCTCCCCAAGGGTCAAGGTGACTGGAACGACGGGTGCTCCTGGCCCAACCCCTTATGGGAGGGGGGCTCTGAGTCCTCTTTTTTCTATCTTCCAGTAGTCCAGGCACTGGAGATTCACCCCACTTACTGGCTAACTTCTCCAACTCTCTTCCGAATAGGAGGGATCCCTTAAAGGGCATCTTTGTGAGGTTCACCTTAGAGGTTGCGTCTGCTGACAGTTCCGCAACCATAGCTGTCTTCTGGCCGCCACTACTGAGGCTACACCTCTAGCCAAGGTACGCACTAGGTCTGAGCTTGCAGCTGTCAGGAAGGCTGCGGCGGGTTCAGTCGCCACTCCGGTGTGCGCCCCAAACCTATCTGCCTCTCAAGAGGCGCAAGCCACCAGGGTACAGCAGGAAACGATCTACAGAGTCAGTGCTGTCCCGAAGGCCTGCTTAAGGATAGATTCTAACCACCTATCATGAGCATCCTTCAAAGCTGCCCCTCCCTCAACAGGGATAGTTGTTCGCAACGAGATGGCACAGACCATGGTGTCCACTTTGGGGAAACACAGGCATTCCTTGACCGCTGGGTCCAGAGAATACAAGGCCTTCAAGAACCGACCTCCTTTAAAGCTTGCCTCCGAGGCATCCCATTCCAGTTGATTCAACTCCTGGATGGCTTCCAGCATTAGGAAATAGCAATAGGCTTTACGAAGGGACACCAGGATTGGGGTTCTTCTTTGGTTCCACCATAGGGTCTGTGCCTGGAACTCCCAGAGTCTTCAGGGACTGGGAGACTAGTGCTGGTAATTCATTTCTGTGGAAGAAACAAAATATGGTCCAGTATGGTTCCAGGCCTGGAGGAATTTCCCTGTCCTCCAGTGGATCCTCGTCATCATCTGGGGTTTCTGGGGCTGTGTCAGGGATACTCTTGGTGAGGCGTGGGATGTCTTGTGGCCCGCAAGCAGGGCTGGGAGAGCAAGGCCCCCCCCCCCAGTTTGGGTTTAACTGACTGCACCTGAACAAAGGCTTGGAGGCCCTGAAAAAATTCCAACCAAGAGAAGGCTGCTGAGTCCATATTTGTCCCAGGGGGAACAGGGGTAGGGGGGGGCCAATGAACTGCCCTCTCCCAGGGAGGACACCATCCAGAATTGCTCAAGTCCAGGGAGCTGCTGGATAAGGTCATGGCTGACCCGTCCTCAGACTGGGATGGGCTTGAAGAATTTTTGAAAATCTAGCCCTCCCTGGTCCTCCTCACAGTACTGACACAGGCAGGATTCCAGGTCAGACTGAGCATCTTTAATATGGCAGGCCAAGCAGAGTCACCTGAGCTTCTTGGCTGCCAGGGTCATAGCCTGTGTGGGTTGTGCGTTTAGCCGGTTAATGTCCATCGGGCACGCAGATTTGCCTCAGCATGCATATGTCTAAGCCAGAGCTTTCCAAAGTGTGTGTCGCAATACTTTAGTGTGTCACCTGCAGTGTGCCGGTGTGTCGCGCAAGCCCAGTGCATGTAACACACCGGCAAGTGGGAGCCAATGCAGCCGCCGGTGGACCTCATCCCACTGGCGGCAGAGCAGTTAAGTATCGCTGTGCTGTGTGCCGAAGACACACAGCAGGAAGAGCGGCAGGGCCATGGTGGAGCTCACGTCACCATGACCCGAAGAAAAAGGTCACGTCTAAACTTGCAGGTGCTCCTCCTCCTTCCTGCCCATGTGGCCCCGGAAGAATAAGGTTGCCGGAGCCACACGGGCAGGAAGGAGGAGGAGCATCAGCCGCGTACAGAAGAGGAGCAGCATTGTTGCAGCGGGTTGAGAAGAGGAGGAGGCCCGGTAGCAGGGTCCCCACTGCGGATCGGCCCAAGAAGATCAGGGCTGCTGCAGAGCCCATCCTGCAGCAACCCGTGAAGAGGAGGCCCAGAGGTAAGAGAGAGGCTGAGGGGCCGTAGAGTGTGTGTATGAGATGAGTTGAGAGATTGTGTGTGGGAGTGAGGACCTGAATGTTTGCAGAGACAGCATGTGAGAGTGAGAGCCTGTGGGTGTGTGTGAGAAAGCATGTGAGAATGAGAACGTGTGTGTGTGTGAGAGAGAGAGAGAGCGAGCGCGCGCATGTGAGAATGAGAAACTGACTGTATGTTTGAGGGAAGAAGATAGATGGAGAGAAAAGAAATAGAAAAAAAGAGACAATATGAAAGGAATTGGTAAAAAAAATAAGAAAGGGGAGGTGGAACAAAAAAAGCCTGTGACCAACTGATTAGAAAACTAAGATCAGACAGCAAAGGTAAAAAAAACAAAACAAAAAAACACAAACTACTTTTTAGTGATTGGCACATGTAATCTTTGGGAATTTTCAAGAGTAGCACTTTCTCTATGCGGATCTCACAATGTACGAGATCAGCATGGAGAAAGTGGAAACCCACAGGGCCTGCACTGAGGAGGCAGCAGAATGGGCTTCAGTGCCAATAGCAGCAATCAGCACCTCCCCAATAGCCACACGGTAGCAGTGACAGTGGCAGCAGAGGAATGAGAGAGGCTCCGAGGTTGCTGGCAAAAGAGAGGGGGTCTGCCTTTAGTGTGTGCATGTGAATGAATGGGACTCTGCATGGGGGTGTATGTGTGTGAATGCATGGGTGCCTGCCTGAGGGTGTGTCTGTGTATGAGAATGTATGGGTGTCTTCCTGGGGTTTGTATGTGTGAAAATAGGTGCCTGCCTGTGTATGGTATGTGTGTGTGAGAGAGAATGAATTGGTGCCTGCCTGGGGGTCTGTGTGTGAGAATGAATGTGTGCATGCCTGGGGGATGGTGAGGGAGTGGTATGAAAATGAATGGGAGCTTGCCTGGGTGCGTGTTTGTGTGTATGTGAGGGAGCCAGAGAGAGTGAGAGCATGAGTGTGTATGAGAAAATCCAGGGGAGTAAGAGTTTGTGTGTGGGGGTGTGTGTTGAGGGGGAGAGAGTGTCTTAGAGCCTGAGAGTGTGTCAGTGTCTGTGAGAGCGAGACGTTATGGTGGGTATAAGAGCATGAATGTGTAGGTATGTGACAGTGTATGTGTGAGATGGAATGGACATGTGAGTATGTGTGAGAGAGAGGATAAGCTCCTAATCCTCGACAATATCAGGGTAAATGGAAATCAAGAGCTCCCACATATGGACAGCAGAGGCTTTTTAAAATCCTTATTAGTTTTAATTATTGGGTGTTACTGTATGTGCTGTTTTGAAATATTTTATTGGTGTTTGGGAAATTGTAAAAAATGTATATGATTTTAATTAATAGAAATTCTATTTATCAGTAGTTTTAAAATATTCTTTTATTAGTATGGTTTTATTATTATAACTGATGCTTTATGTTTCTTGATTTTATTTGTTTTATGAGGAATGGTGGTTCTGTTTTTCCATTGTTAATACACAGAGTCTGGCTTCTTGGAGTTTCCATTTCAGTTTTTGTCTAATTTGTGCTCCTTTATTTTGTATTCTGTATTTGGTGAGGGTCTGTCTCTGCTCTGTGTGTGTGACCATGATGAGAGATTCTGCTAGCATAGGGATCTATAGCAGTCTGGTTTGTTTTGTTTCCTCAGTAGGTGGTGTATTGGTATTCTAGGACCCAGTGTAATATTTACCCTTGCTTTTTCACAGTTAGGGTTATTGTTGTTTGAGTCCTTGGTGTTATTACTGTTATGTTACAATGGGATTGCAGTATAGATTTTGAGTGTCTTTTTTGCGAGGTTTTGTGTTCGTTCACAATGTGCCTGACAGTGGAAGGTGTTTGTGCTGCTATTACTATGAGGTGACACCAGAATTTGAAAATATCTTTTAGTATGATGAGCTGTAAGGGAAACATCCAAGCTCCATTGTTTGGGGGAATTTCAGTGGATGCACAGATTTAGAAAACTGGAAGTGCAGGATTTATATTGACATTCTGTCCCTTCCTATATATTCCAGACTTCACTCTCATAGCCATATAGAATTAATTGAATGAAGTTATCAAATAATTATTATAGTGTGAAACTGGCCAGCTTTTTAAAATTACACATAAGACCCTTTGGACTTTTTTTTTTTTAATTAACACCAAATATTCAAAAGTTGTTCATCCCATCAAGCTCATATATCTCATTAAAGAGGTAAATTGAACAACACAATAACTTCGTTTTATTATTGTTACTCATAAATTATAACAATAGGGGGAGTGGCCAAGATGGCATCAGTGACAGAAGTTGGCTGTGAAGCTCCTGCAACGCCGTTGTTCTGTTTGTTAATTTTCTGATTGCCGGCCTCCTAGAGATGCCACACTCAAAGCGTAAGGGACGGGTGAGAGAGGGTGCCCCGACCCCCGCAAGACCTGCCCTAATTCAAATGACATTGACGGGTTTCCAGCCCCAGTCGGAGTTAACAACCCCGGAGAATCCCGCTGAGCTGCAAGGCGGGGAGCAAGCGCCCACGCTCCAGGGAGACGTCACACTCAGTCCCGGGGCCTCTACAACTCCTACTCCACCAGGCGACGCCGAAACTGCTGCAGACCCAGGCTCTGGACGAGGATGGATGGCGTCCTTAGAAATGAGCCCTATCGGGGAGGGGGCAGTTGGAGGGATGGCGTCGACAGAGAGACTGGGAGGATTTTACATCTCCTCCCCACAATTGGAGGGAACTATCGGCACTGCCCGAGCTGGAACCAGCGAAATGGAGGCTGGAACAGTTGTAAGGATCGCTCAGTCCCCAGGAAACCTAGAGACTCAAGGTATTTCGCTATCTCAAGCTAAAAATTTGATACCTTTTCTACCGCCTGAAAAGCCTAAAGTTGTTACTATGGATTTAATCTGGCAGGCAATTATGTCAATGCAAAATGCCATGTTTAATTTATCATTGAATATAAAAGAAATGCAGACAACACTTCACAACTCGATCCCAGAAATAAAACATACTTCTTCTTTAATGAAGGTGGAAGAAGAAATAAACAAGATAGAGTGTTCAGCTCTCTCTAATTAAAGGAGAGACTATGTTAGAAAAGAAAATGGAAAATATAGAAAACACCATAAGATATAAAAATTTAAGGATAATAAACTTTCCTAAATGCAAAATGACTTCCCCTAAAGAGCAACTAAAGAATTATTTTCAAGAAATACTGCTATTACCACCTGAAAAGTTACCTGTGATACTGAAAGCTTATTTTTTGCTGAAGAAAAAAAGATGAAAACGTGGAAGAAAATATACCAGCAGAAGTTACATCATTGAATGTTACGGAACTGATAGAAAACATCTTACAGTTCTCAAATTGAAATGCGAGGAACTTTACTGGTAAAATTTAAGCTAACAGAGGACAGAGATAACATATTAAAAATATTTCTAAGTAAAAGATCATTATTAGATTTGGGTCAGAAGCTGTGGGTTTACCCTGACGTCTCTAAGGAGACTCAGGCAAGACGTAAGAAATTTTTAACATTGGCTAATCAAGCTAGAACTTTTGGGATTGTATTAAGCATTAGAGTTCCTTGTAAATGTGTTATGAAAATTGATGGTGAAAAATGTGTTTACTATGAACCTGAACAGTTAGCGAAATTCCTAGAGAATTGAAGGAACCAGGTGGCAGAGCCTGAATTAACATCTTCCTTATAGATGTAGGGAAATAGGTATATACTCCGTCATCTCTCAGTTTTGGTTAGAATATAATTTTCTCTTTTTATTGTGAACTTGCTTAAAGAATGGCACTTCCCCATTGTTTAGTAATATGGAGTCAATGAATATATGTTAAGTTTCAAAATGTTTGGAGGTTTATATTATCCTTGGATGATATATATATATATAATATTATTTGTACTCCTAATAATGATGATTGAATTTGAATGTATCAAGTTTTGAAAAGTGCAAAAAAAATAAAAATAAATAAATTATAACATTAATCTTGGAATATTATATATTTTTAATATAAATGAAAGTTTGTGTCATGAAACATTTTATTATGTATATATTTAAGGAAACATATATAAATTGTCGAAATACATTTCGTTCATTTAACCTTTAACCTCTGGTTTGCTAGTAGACTGAATTACTGTGTCCCGAAATTATGTTTGTCTAAAAAGTGTGTCACCAACATGAAACGTTTGGAAAGCTCTGGTCTAAGCAGGCAGTTGGATGCAAAGTTATGCACACAGGTATATACATATTTGCGTGCACGTTAGGCGCAAGGAGGCCGGCCTGCACCACACGTACTGACAGCTGAAGTGGGAAAATGGACCCACACCAAACAGCACGCAACATGCACCACTGGTCGCCACGTGGAGATTTGACAGAGCTGAAAAAGGGACCTAGCCCATCAGAGAGGCCGCTCAACCCGCTTGGAACCCCCCTTCCCTCAACCGAATGGAGATCGGGAACAAAGTTGGTACGGCCTGCCAAGCAAGGAGATCGGAGGAAAGACTTACTGAAGCCCTTCCATGTCTCTAGATCAGAGGAGTTCTTCTCTACTTCTCTACTTAGCAGCTGAGTACAGAGACTGTCTCAGGCTGGGGGGGAGGGAAGAGGGCTTTGGGCTTCACCGCCACACTCTGCTTCTTAACCCGCTGTCTTTCAGCTGCTAAGTCCACGCCGGGAACCAGATACCAGACCAAGATGCACCTCTAAGGGATCTCTGAAATCACCTCAGGAATTCTCAACTGGGAGAGGACCCTTAGGTATTGCTGCAGGAAAAAGGGGCTCGAACCTCCTTTAAAGTGAAAGTAAGAATTTCTCTTTGGATTAGTGCTGCAATCCCGCTAACACCGTGCTAGTGTGGGGATAAAGTCCACATCTGCTAGGAAACTGAGAGATACTCAAGAGCTGAGGTCATTGCAGGGTTTTATCTAGAGTGACGTCAGCTTTGAAACCGGACTCCATCTCCCATCTGCTAGCAGAGGAACACACAATCCACTGGTCTTGAGTCCATCTGGCTACATGCAAGGAAATAACATTTTCAAGCCCAGGCAAAGGAAGAATTCTCCATGGCTCACTGGCAAAGAGGAAGGAGAGGAAGAGCAGCAGGGTCAGCAGGAGGCTGAGAAGCACAGTATGCTGCCAGCAGCGGATGGTGATACACTGGTTAATAACCACTGCTGTAGGGTATGCATGTTTAGATTTTTTTTTAAGCCTGTCCATATGTTTTATAATAAAGACCATTGATTATATTAGTAGCCACTCTGTGGCCAGACTCTCTTATTTATATCCTTATGAAGGTGCAGTCTCCACAATTATACATAGTATCTAAATGAGGTTGCACCAGGGACTTATATACAGGGGCAGCAGCATCTCTTTTATACTTTAGTCTGACCCAACATAGCACTTATGTTCATTCAGTCCAGCATCCTGTCTCAGACAGCAGCCAGTCAGGTTACAAGTACCTACAGGATCCCCAATAGATCTATTTCTTGTATCTCACACCAAGGATAAGCATGGCTTCCTGTAGTCTACCTAACAACTGCTCAGGGACTTTTTCTTCAGGAACTTGACCACGATGGCTGGCAGCAGCAACCATAGCTTTATTGTGCTTTAAGTGAAAAAAAATATTTCCAATGATTTGTTTTAAATTTGCTAGTTGCATGGAGTGTCCCCTAAGTGTTATTTGAAAGGTAAATGACCATTCCCTATTTACCCATTCCACCCCACTCATGATTTTATAATTCTTAATCATATCCCCTCAGTCATCTATTTTCCAAGCTAAGCTGTGGCCACTTGTCCAGCAAGAGCTAGACAGAAATCATTAGCTTTCTTCATAGAAATGTACAGAAAAATATGGGCATATACTGGATACATAACACAAAATAGTTCCTAAGTTACTAAGGTTAAAGTCTTGACGATTGGCACTAACATATCAGAATGGGGTGAGTCAAATGGGCCATGGCCAAAGCAGCTTTGGGAAGGGCCACATAAATTAGTCCATGGCTGCAGAAGAGCCGGGCTAGGTCACACCACAGCAGCACATTTCAGCTCCCCTGCCCCCCCCATAATCAGCAACAGGAGGAAGGAAAGTACTGGTTCATGGGGCTGTATCACCCCCATCTCCCCCCTCCCCCGCAGCCCTCCCGGACCAACTCAAGGTTCAAAGCAGCAGCCAAGCCAGGTGGCAGAGAAGGGCAATGTGGCTCAAGCTAACGCTGCTCTCCTGGTAATGATCACAGGGGAGGGGAGAAAAAGCATCAAGCAAAAGCAGGGGAAGTGGCTAATGAGTATGGGGTTTTTGTTATCTGCTACTGATCAGACTACACAAGGAGGGAGATGGGAAGAGAAAGGGACAAATGTTGGTTGGCTTCCCCCTTTCCTGAAGCAAAAAAGGTAGTCTGCTGCACTATACTACTCATCACATTTTCAAACTCATGCTATGGCAATAAGGGAACATTACAATTGGTTACTGTAAAGATCCTAGAAAGAACTGCAGACCCTCTCCACCAGTACTGCCAGCTGCTGCAGTACCAGCCCAATACTCTCCCCACCCCTTTTCTCAAGTCATCTATCCACCGCAGGAGTTCAGAGCTTCTTAAATATGTCACTCTCTACTGCACAGCTCCAGTGGATCACCAAGAGTAGTGCAGTACAGACTTCACCCATCACAAGAACTGCTGAGTACCTTGCAGTTTAAAGAGAGGTACAGAGAAAGGTCTAGAAGGATAAGGCACTGCTTTTCTGGTCTTGGGAACTGGCCAAATCACTCTGGCTGCAACTGAGCATTAACGTTTACAGCAGGAGAGTCCTGCTCAGTGCAGCAGATTTCAGGTCCATAATAATGGATAATTAATGCATGCAAGCTATTAAAATCAGGAGCTACACACGTGGAAGGGACAACTGCCCTAGCTACTTGCACTGCTCCCTTATTGTTCTGGATACAGCCATTTGGACTAATATCCATAACAATCCAATGGTAGGTTATGTCAGGGATAGACTCAGGTTACAGAAATCCCATGGCCAAAATGAACACTGTAGGACAGCTTGTCTCTTTAATGGGGGCATAGAAGGAGAGAATATACACACAGTTTTAAAATTGCAGAGTATTGGCAGATGTTGGACAAAAATGTCATTAGTAGTCTAAGTTTATATATCATTTGGCTCAAAAAAAGCACATGCTAAATAGATTTATTCTAGGAATCAGCATTTTTTATTTTTGAGGGGATACTCTTTGAATCAGGACAATAGCCAATACAAAAGAAGTTCTGAGACAGTAGCTAAGACTTAAAAAAAAAAAAAAAAAATAGGACTTGCACATATACTTAATTATGAATAGTTCAGGGGGGGGGGGGCGGTTATACTTCTGTCGATGTGGACTCTTCTAATATGTATAGTATGTATAGGAAGCAGGTTTACTTTAGGCACTATGGGGGGTACTGGTTCAATGAGACATGAATGTAATGACTACAGTTTTTAATCTTTCCCAGGCATGCACACACACAGTAAAGCTGGAGCAACAATTAAACTAACACACAGTTAAAACAATTCTTAACTTGATATGGACTCACTAATGATAAACAGCCATCAAAGTGGTAATTTGAGATGTTAGCATCCTAACCATTTATAAAAAAAAAAACAAAAAAAAAAACAGGTTAGTAGAAAAGCTGCTGTGAAAATGAAGCAGAACAAAAGTTGAATTCTAAAACCAAGACATTTACATTTCAAGTCTGCAACAGGCATGCTGATTCTGGCCAATTCACTCAATACACTTTTTTTGTTTTCGGTGTTCCAGCCCAATTAGAACCAGACTCTTCATTCATACGTCCACAAGGGAGGGTGCTGCCCTTATTTGTATCCATTTCTCCATTCAGCCCAACCATCACAGCATCTCCCTCTAGAACCCAGCTACCACAGACCCCAGCTCTGGGCACTAGGTTACACTTTCTCCCTAGGGGCTCTGAATGCTACCAGCACCACAGCAACCCCACACAGCCCAGGGAGCAGAAACCCAGCCTGGAAATTCAAGCCCAGCTCTTCAGTATGGTAATCCACAACTTTCCAAAGAGCAGCAGGACGGAAAGATCTTGCTTTACCAAATTAGGTGCGGTCTGTAAGGTGAAATCTTGTTACACAGGGAACCAACTGATGTTGTTAGAAACTACATCACATAAAACAATGTGAACAAGTGAACAAACAAATCCGCACTTGTTGACTGAGTACCCAATCCTGCTACTAAAGAAAGCTGTACTAATCATAGCAAAATCCCTTTCAGCATTGAACTGGAGATAGCTAACAGAAGTGTAGATATCCAAGGAGTGACTACTGCAGCATTGGCTTGACCAACTGGTCAGGTTTTAAGATTATAAGGTATGACAAATCATATGAAAATTTACAATGGAGGGTATATGAGGACAAGCATCCAGGCTCCAGACAGGCAACATGCATGGGAGGAGAAAACCATGAACAAATAAGGCAAATGAACCCAACAAACCCAAGCACATTGCAATTACACATAGGACAAGAACAAAGCAGAGACCATTTCCTTCTAGACATCACTATGTATATGGATTTTTTTTTTTTTACATTTGAAATACAAGTTGGTTAAAATACTGCTAAAAATAGCACATACAGAAACAGTACAATACTGATCACACAACACAGTTGCTTTTACAGGAAAAAAAACTCAAAACATCTACAAGAAATACCTTGATGTATTTAAAAAGTAATTTATATACATCTAACAGTCCAAAAGTTACTTGCTCTGGACTCGAGCACCATAATAACAGAGCATCTATAACTGCATGTCAGCCAAAATAAAATAAAATAAAAAAATACATTCTGAACCCTCCCCTACCTCTATTTTAACAAATACTACGTATTAAAGCATTTCTTAGTGGGCAGGTATATCCAAACCCCTTTTTACTTTTTAAGATATGTTTTTTCAATTTGTAGAAAGGGTCTAGAATGGTTTTGCATCATTTGTTTACAGTGCAGGTCCTTTAATAAAATGTTCTCTTGCACTATTAAAAATGTGCATTTCATTTAAAATTTTTCCAGGTGTCATTGATTTCCGTATGCTTAGAAACTTAAGTACTCTTGCACATGAAACAAAATAAAGGAAGGAAAAAAAAAACGTAGAGGCAGCTCATTGTTCTGCATCTTCATTGCTCAAGTTTTGTACCCAAACCTGAAGTCTGGCACCATGATAAACACACACTTACTGTAACATTTCACTGATCTATAGGGGTAAGTGCTCATTCTTGAGTCAAACAAAAACAGTTGCATTATTCTACCAGTTCAAAATCTTGTCAATTGGTCTAGGCATGATTTGTTTTCTTGAGTAAGAGGTCAGCAGTGGTGGAGTTAGAGCAGTGTGCTGGGCAGATTGTTGCTCTGCCACCTGAGGCAGGTGGTTTTGGAATGCTTGTACAAGTGACTAGACTGACTGAACCTCTTCCCACACTTTAGACAAGCATAGGGCTTCTCCCCTGTATGCACACGAATGTGCTTCTTACAGTCTGTTAAGGTCAAAAAAGTCTTGCAGCATATCTTACAAGCATACTTGCGAGCACCTTCTACAACCAAGACATTGTGCTCGGATAAAGCTTTCTTGCACTTGGAGAGAACATCGGCCGAGGCTCTTGTCAACTGGGGGGGACCCTGCTGTGAAGTGTGCCCATTTTCATAAGATGACGTGGCACCATTCATCAGCAGCTGGGCACTGGATGTGCTGTCTTGAATTTGGGCACTCCTCACAGAGGTCACAATGGGCATTTTAGGAGCAATACGCCGATAGCTAGGGAAGCTATTTGTGCCTCTTCCCATCATAGATCTGTTTAAAGAGTGAAGTCCCAAACCAGATCTTGGAAAGTCCATTCCATACTGCTCTGCTCCCCGGTATCCAGAAGACTGCACACATGGGAGGCCCATGACATCCTGCATAGGTCGAACAAAATGAGAATCTGAAGGATCATTGAATGGATTATCCCCATGAGACACTGAAACAGAGGAATGACCACCTGGAGGCCCAGACTCAGGGCTCATTAGGTAAGTGGCATCTCCTTCCATTCTGCAGTCACTGGTTGTATTTGGAATGTTATCATCACTGCTCTGATTGGCACCGAAATCACCACCCCTTTTACTCAGAAAATTTGAAATACTAAAAGCAGATTTGTGTTCCAGATTATTTGTGACCTCTAATATCTGGATATCTCCCACTCGATCAGTGCTAGACTGGGGGTCAGAAAAGCTTCGGTCACTGCTCTCAGGACTCAGCTCTATCTTTTCTGCACTGGCTATTCCCCCTTCCACCTCAACAGACTCACTCCCTTCTGCTTGAGAAGTGACATCACTCACTTCATCTTGAGGCTCTGGTGAGCTTAATGGCTCCGATTTAATTATAACTCGCATGTGCTCCTCTTTCTCTGCAAGGCCAATATCTGCATTTTCAGACTGGAAGCTGTTTTTCTCACAAGCAGACTCCTGGTCATAGCTGGTTTCAACTTGGGTTGCCTGAGATGCCATGGACATCTGTGACACAGTGCCTCCACTGTTATCAGACTGGCTGGGCACCTGGGTATCTTCCTGAGCACTGAAGGATTGGTCAAACATGATGGTATTATCTTCCTGATGATCAGCCATTGCATCAGACTTAGAATTCTCCACCATTTTCAGTGAGTCAGGTGAGAAAAATTCCTCCCGAGAATGTACTACTGACTGGCCACTCTCTGGGGTCACATCTGAAATGGCCTCGTCCATGGAAGGCCTCATGCGTTGCCTGGCCCTTTCTTCAGAAGTCTGCTTCCGCTTGTGGAGACGCCTGATTGGAAAAGTGGCACGCTGCTCCACTATGTTACTCCGCATGGAAGAGCTCATGGCATTCTGCTGCTCCTCGGTGCTCTGACTGGAATTCAGGGCAGAGCTGACTATACTCAAGCCCAGCTGCTGCAGCATGAAAGATCGCTGCATGCGTGCATTTTGCTCCTGGACTCTGTCATTGGGGGGAGACATAGGCAGCGTCCGGGTGGTAAGGTAATGTTTGCATGCCTTCACAACAGAATTCAAATGCAGATGAGAGGCTGCAAGCAAGACATCCATGACATTGCTCTCTCCCAGCATGAGTGTGGAAGTATACATCATGTCAATTAGGGCAGCAAAGGCCTCTGCAGTCACTACCTCACTGTCCAACTGGATCATATTCATGGTCTGATCCCCTTCTGCCACCGTAAAGAGGGCCCGGAAATGAGTGCTACAGGCTGCCAGCACAGAACGATGAGCTTTGAAATGCCGATTGCCCACCACAATGACACAGTCACAAAGTTGGCCATGGAGTCTCTGATAGTTTAGTTGCTGAAAGATCTGCTCAAAATGCCCTGGAAAATCCATGATCCTGTAAGGGAGAAAAAAAAAAATGGAGAAAAAGTTAGGGAATCTGCATGCTGTGCCATAACTCAGATGCTAAGGGAGGGAGAGAAATTTGCGGAGACAATCTGGTAGTTATAAAGTAGGGATGTCATGGTTTAAAAGTTTCTCATTTTTGACAATGGATGAAAACACTAAGCATATTCTATGCCTGGATTGCTCAACTGAGATTGTATCTGGCTATGACAGAAAGCTAACTCTGTAAATGAGGTCTCAAACAGAATATAATGGCAGATAAGGACTGTACCCAACTAGTCTTCCCAATTTTTAGAAATTAAAGTTTCTTCAAACCAAAATGTTTCATGTCCCCTAGCTTGAGAACTAGTGGTTAGAACAGTGAGCTGATCCAGGAAACAGGATTCAAAACCTGCTTTGTCCACTGATGCTCCTTGGGCAAGTCACTTCACTCTTCATTTCCTCGGGTACAAACTTAGGAGCCCACTTACAAAGCATTCCCCCCCCAAGACACAAAATGGAAGAAAACCTTCAGAAAGAAATCCCTTATATTGTAAACCCTCCGGGGCAGGAAACTACCCACTGTATCTGACCTGTAATTTGCCTTGAGGTCAGGTTTGGAAAGGTAATTAAATCCAAATCACTGGCATAGATCCCAAAATTGCATGAACACAATCTAATAGGTGTGCATCATCTATGTTAACAAGGAGACTTGTAAAGTTGTGCATTAGCATGGCACCGAAGCATTTCTGTCTGATCCCTTGAATGTACCATTTTCTGAAGAGTAACACTGAAATTAGAGTACAATACAACTAACGATTATGTTTTGTCTGACCTACTCGGAACAATAGCATTACACAGGAACTGCTATATTGTCACAAATATATTGCTCTTTAAAAAAAAACCCACCTATGTTTGGCATCGTTCTAGGTCCCAGCAGATGATAGGCAGATATGACATGCTGAGATGTGGTGCAAGAAATCACTGAATAATTGTGTGACTCAAGCTTTATTAAAAGTATACAACACTGTGCTACCAGACAAAGATTAATATGAGAAATTGATATGACATTTCGATACACACTTTAGTCCCCTCTGAGGAAGCTGTACATGGCAAAACAAGCCTTTGTTTGCACTAAACAAAATCATGCTGCAAGAAGGGAAGTGCCAAAAAGTTTCCTATTTGTACTAATCTGATGCCACTGCACTACCAGCTGAAAGAAAATATCTCCTTACAGCCTTTATAGACTGACCCATGCTTCAGCCATCTCGCAGAGCAGCTAGGTAGCTCATTATGAGACTTTGTCAGATACCATGATTTTTTAAAGCTTTGAAATATGTTCTGGCTGTATTGTTGCACAAGCATTGGTCTGAATTTGGATTTCAATTAACATGTTTGCAACTAAATTATCAGCAAATCTATAGTGGAGAAGATCGGTACACGCAATGGTAAATATCCAACAAGTAACACTAAGAGCATATGGATCCTAAACTTAAACAAAAGATTAAGTCAATCAAATGCTGCAAAGCAATTCCATCTTTTATATACACATACACTTAAGCAGTTTGCACTGAAAAAAAGCTTTTCAAGCATAAAGAATCTTTCTAGTCAGAATAAGCTATGTCTCTGTATACCATGACCTACAGAAGAAGCTTCTTTGGCTCACTATCTTACAGATGTCAGCCCTGGTTAACCATTTCATTATGCATCTGGAACATTTCCAAGTTGCATTAATTATCCTGAACAGTAGTTTTCCTTCAATAAAAATTCACTACCTTCTGATCTCTTTCCTGTCTTAAAGTCCCTACCTATTAGCAATGGAAACTAATTCTAGCATCACACTTCTATGAACCCGGTTGTGGAAGTTACCACTTTAACAGCAAGATACTCTTTTTAATCTCTAACAAAGAAATAGAATATATGACAGCAGATAAAGAACTGAGGAAAGTTTGTATTTTAATCTTGCTATAGAAATTGTTTGAGGGTTCAGCTATTACTGAACATGAATATTGTATGCTGGGAAAATAGTTTGCAAGTGTTTGAACTAATTGTGTGTATCTGTGTGAGCTGGGAAAGTAATCACTGCTGTGATTCCCACCCATGACTTTTTTTTTAATTTTTGGACACAATAAATGTTTTCATACTAAGTAGATTAGGAATTTAAATCAACATTTAATTAATCTTGAATCTAGTAATGGACTGATTTTAGTCCCACTGCAGGTCACAGACAAGATAAGACAATTAAATTTGATTAAGCATAGCCATGCCTTATACAGCTATAAAGATTTAGACAGAGCTCCAGCAATGAGTTGGGGACTATTCAGTCTTTTGCCTTGGATGGCATGTGTATGATTATCTAACTGTTGGTGAGAGGTTGAATGTATGCAACCAGTGCAAGGAGTTCCTGGCTCTCAGAGAATGAATCCAAGCTCTAGAGCCCAGCACGGCAGACCTGGAGTTGCTGAGGCAGACAGAGGTATACAGAGAAGACCTTCAGAGACATAGCAGAAAGGTCAATGCCTATCTGAATAAGGTCACCTGGAAGAAGACCATTACCTTGGTGTGCAGGAAGTGATCCTGTAGCTAGGGCTTGCCCTCCAAATGATAAAGTATCCTCGTATCATGGATGTGTTTCTAGGGGCATGTGCCAAGGAGGAAAGTATTAGAACCCCATTGCAGTTGGTGATTCAATCATTAGGAATGTAGATAGCTGGGTAGCTAGTGACCTGAGGATCACTTGGTAACTTATCTGCCTTGTGTGAAGCAAGTAGACCTATCGATTTTAGAGTGTGCTAGGGAAGAGCTGATTGTTGTGGTACAGATGGGTACCAATGGCATAGGAAGCTCCAGCAAGGCAGATTATGGAGGCTAAATTTAGGATTTTAGGTAGAAATTTAAATCCAGAACCTCCAGGGTTGCATTCTCAGAAATGTTACTCATTCCATGTGCAAAACCCCAGTCTTAATAGATGGATGAGACGATGGTGCAGCAGAGAAAGCATTAGACTTATTGAACATTTTAAGGAAAGGGAAGATTGTTCTGACAGGATGGGCTCCAGCTTTACCATACTGGAACCTGGCTGCTGATGCTAACATTTAAAGAGGAGTTACAGCAGCTTTTAAAACTAGATTATGAAGGAAAGACAATAGTCTCTCAGAAGCACATGATTCAAAGGGAGGCATCTTCAAAGGATACTTATATAACCAGGAAGTTAGAATAGTCTGATAGAAAGGCTATGGAAAAGGTTGAAGTAGCCCAGACATTTAAATAAAGAGCATTCAGATCTGAAGGACTTCAAACTGCATGTATCATCTGATAACAAGCTGGTTGTGAATACAAATACAAAAAGAATGCAAGAAGACTGGAGCGTTACATTGCATGGCTCTAAGCAAAAAGACACTGACATAATAGGAATCTTAGAGGCCTCATGGAAGGAGGAAAACCACTGGGACAGGACAGAGTAGATCAAATTGGTAGAGGACTAGCACTATATGTTAAGGTTAAAGTCAAGCAGGATAAAGTTCTACAGAAAACAAACTGCACTCTGGAATCCATATGGATAAAAATTCCAAAATGGGAGGAATACAGTAGTGGGAGTACAATACCACTAGCTGGGTCAGGATGGGGAAGCAGATTATAAAATGTTGGAATCAACTTTAGGGGGGGGGGTGTGAAGGAAAACTACTTCAGATCCCATTTTCAAATGAAATATAGATCCTGGTGCAAGGGATAAAAAGGGGTGGATCAGCTTGGAAATAGTGATAATACAATTACCTGTGACAATCATTGGAAGGCAAATACTAAGTAAAGCTACTATAGCAGCATTTCACTTTAAAAAGGGGAGATTATTAATTTCCTCATCCTGTTACTAACTAAATGGAGTAGTTGCCAAGGTTTAAAGTTTGAAAGGTGAGGAAATTGTTTAAAAATTTCATCCTGGAAGTCCAGATAAAATGTATTCCATGCATTAAAAAGGTCAAAGAAAGATCAAATGACTGCCAGCATGATTAAATGGTTACATGAAAGAGGCAATTAAAGTAAAGAGGGCATTTAAAAAAAAAAAATAGAAAGCATATCCAAATGAAGAAAAAAAAGGGATGACCATAAAACACTGGCAAGTTAGAGGTAGAATAGTAATAAGGCAGACTAAGAAGCTCGCTACAGAAGTAAACAGTAATAATGTTATCCATACCAGCGTCAAAATCTGTTAGATTGAAAATCAGTAGATGTGTTTTTTCTGAAGTAGCACCTATTCTCACAAATTCTCTCTCGATTGGTATGCACCAGATTGCAAGTGTTTTAGGAAAGTTTTGAAGACATCTTTTTAATGACATATACTTGAGGAATGTATGTTTAAATTGTTTTGTTTTATTATTGTTATTTGGATTCTATTTCATAGTTATCCACCATGAACAAGATTTGGAAATATGGCAGGCTATAAATTGTAAAAAAATTAATTAAAAAAAAATGTTTAAGTACATTTGAGACAAAAAGCCTGTGAGGGAGTCACATGGCCCTTGAGATGATCAAGAAGTGAAAAAGATGCTCAAGGAGGACAAGAAAATAGCAGAAAACTAAATGAATTCTTTGCCTTTATTTTCTAAGAAGGATGTTGGAGACATACCCACAACCAGAAAGGTTCCTGGATTGTGAGGATTCTGTGCAACTAAAGCAAATCACTATTAAACTTTGGTAAGTAGTAGATCAAATTGACAAACCAGTAACAGATCACCAGGAGCAGGATGGCATTCACCTCAGAGTTCTGACAAAGCCTCAAGTATGAATTTACAAACCTATTTTAGTAATCTGTAACCTATCATTAAAATAACCACAGTACCTGAAGACTGGCCAACGTAATGCCAGTTTTTAAAAAAGGCTCCAAGGATGATCCGGAAAACTATAGACCGGTGAGCCTGACGTCAGTACCAAGCAAAACAGTAGAAGTTATTCTTAAAATAAAATTCCTGGCCATATAAATAGGGATGGCTTAATGAGGAAGAGTCATAGCTTTAGCAAAGGGAAGTCCTGCCTTACCAATCTTTTAGATTTTTTGGAAGGTTTAAATAAAAATGTGGATAGCTGCTAGGAGTCAAGATGGCAGAATGCTATGGAGTCCTGTCCTGCTCTTCCTCATTTATCATAGTTTGTTCATGAGAATGGGAAAAAGGAAAGAGAATGCTAGAGTTTACCCCGCCTCATAGGTCGTTCCACAGGTGTGTCAGTGGGTGCTTCAGGGGATGAGGCCCCCTGTTGTCTCCTCACACTCCATTTCATTCTCCCCAGAGCATCATGAGCCCCCATGGCAACCTGGGACAATGTAAGAGGCAGCCGAAGTTTCATGGTCAGCCATCAAATCCAGATGACAGTGTTGCCCGGCAGAGGGAGAATCTATTCAACCCTTAAGCAGAAGAGGAGAGGAGCTTGCTGGTGTTTGTGGAGTCTTGGGTTTGCAGCCTGGAGTAAATATAAGGGGCTCAATGGGCTCAATGTCTGGAGAAGTGGACCTGAGGTTGGCTTCTGCAAGCCAAGTGACGTTGGGTGTCTTTGGTTTCTCCAAGTACACAGCCTAAAGTGGCGATTTTGGAAGTCAATTGAAATGCAATTACCACAATATCAAATCCAATGTCTCTTCTCTCTCAGTTTCAATCCCTTTCTAGTGAAGTCTGACAAAGGGCTATTTCCTCAGTTAAACAGAAAGTTGAGACCTTAGAGCAGTGGTTCAGGAGTTGGAGAGAATTCCTTGGTTAAAGGTGACTCAATCTCAGAAAAAAGGTTGACGGACTTGAGAATATCATAAGATACAAGAAGCTTAGACTCAAATTTTCCTAAGCAGAAGTTTGTTTCACCTTTGGAAATGTTTAAAAAGTCTCTCTTAAAAGGTCCTGAATTTTCCAGAACATTTCATTCCTCTAGTTTCTAGGATTTGTTATAATGCTACATAAGAAGTTAGATTTTGGGGGGGGGGGGGGGGGGGGGCCCTCCAGAGTACAAAACTCACTGGACCTTTTGAATTTGAAATATGATTTCTATGATCCAACTCATTTGACTCAATTTGTGAAAGGCAGGTGCTTCCTGAGACTGGAACAACATCTTCTCCAGTAGCGTCCTCTCCATCTGCTATATAATCTCCTTCTGTTATCATGAAATTAGTTTAGGGGTGTCCAGCAGCATTTAATTGCCTTTTTCTTTTATATATTACATTATAAGTTTTGCCTTGGAATTTGTAGATTCTTCCCCCATTTATTATCGACTGCAGTTTATTATTTCTTAGTGTATATTACTTGGTACTATTTCTATATTTTTTTTCTAAGAATTGTGTTTTTATATAAAAAAAAAATACTTAAATCATTAAAAACAAACATCTGGATAAATGATAAGTCAGTTGATACAGTGTATTTGGATTTTCAGAAAGCATCTGACAAAGTCCATCAGGAGAGACTCCTCAGGAAGTCACCGATGGGCTGGAGATTAAATAGATGATAGACATGGCCTGATGTCACCGCATTACTTGCTGGAAGCAGGGAAGATCAGCTGGGCTCAAAACACAAATGGCCAAGATTGGCAAGGGTAGGTGGCAAAAGTCCTCACTCCACCAGTACAATGCACTCAGCATTGTTCTCAACTCCTCCTTAATATCTCCCCTCTGTTTTCTATCTTTTAACCAGTTCTTAATCCACAATAGAACATTGCCTCTTACCCATGACTTTCATTTCCTCAAGAGTCTCTCATGAGGTACATTGTAAAACACTATTAAAATCCAGATACACTATATTAACTGGCTCACCGTCAAAAAAACGTAGCAGATTAGTGAGGCAAGACTTCTCTTGGCTAAATCCATGTTGGCTTTGTCCTATTAAAATATGCCTATCTATATGTTCAGGAATTTTGTTGTTTATAATACAGTTTCTACTATTTTGCCCACCAGTCTGTAGTTTCCTGGATCACCTCTAGAACCCTTTCTAAAATTGGTATTATATTGGCCACCCTTCAATCTTAAAATAGCTGATTTTAATGATAGTCTGTAATTTCATTTTTCAGTTCTTTCAGCACTCTGGGATGTATACATCTGGTCCAAGTGATTTGCTACTCTTTAGTTTATCAATTTGCCCTATTACATCTTCCAAGTTCACTGAGATTTGTTACATTACCTTTAAATATCACCTCTGGCATGGGTATCTGCTTAAATCTTCCTCAGTAAAGACCAAAGCTTCTTTTCAAATTCTGTCTTTGCCTTCCTTACCAATGCTTTGCATCTAGCTTGTCAGTGCTCATGTGGTTTCCTCTTCTTTATATCCCTTTTCCATTTTTTTGAAAAATGTTCTTTTGGCTAGAATAGCCTCAGTCACCTCAGCCAGCATGGGTAAAAGGTATTTGGCCTTCCTTCCACCTTTTTTATTGTGTGGAATATATCTTGTCTGGGCTTCCAAGATGCTATTCTTAAACATCCATTTTATCATGGTCTCCTTTTTGAAGGGGAAATGCTATCATGGTAGTGCCCTCCCTCCAGTTATCAAGTCAAAATTTGATCATGTTATGATCACTATTGCCAAGAAGCCCCATTACTGTTACCTCTCTCACTAAATTGTATGTTTCACTTAGGTCAAAGATAGCTCCCACTCCTCAGTTCTTGTAACAGCTGCTCCATGAAGCAATCATTTATTTCATCTAGAAACTTTGCCTCCTTAGCATGCTCTGTTGTAACACTTACCCAGTCAATACTGGAGTAACTGAAATCACCATTACTGTGTTGCTAATTTTGTTAGTATTTCATTGACTGCCTGTTCATGTTGGCCAAGTGAACAGTTATATAAACCACCACTGCTAATTTATTCCCCTTCTCATCTGAAAGGCTGAAAGATCAAATTACATACCTCTCAAAATCCAGGCTGTGATGACTAGAACTAGATGTTTGTATGTATGACTCCTGGTTTTGTATTAAGGCTAAGGAAGATCCCAACCAGATTGGTTTCCTGGGGCATAGTTCTCAGAATCAGAAACCAAAATTTGTCTTGGCCAACAAAATTATCTGTATCACAATTTGCTAGTGCTTTGTGTTTTATCCAGGCTTTTGCTACTAGAAATACTGAAAGATATGCATTCAGAAAATCTGTCCTGCTAAAAATGGAGAAGAGGCCTGCAACAAGCTTGCTTTCTGACCACTTCCTGGATAAGAACACTGAAAGCAAAATTGTTTACCTGTAATTTGGGGGTTCTATGTAGCAGGATAAAAATCAGCCATAACCAGTAGGAGACTTCATCTGATGGTGTTGACATGGACCCAGTTCTGAGCTCAGACATGTTCGAGCTCGTGCAGGAGTTCCTGCGTGCAGCTGCTGCATCATGAACTACTCATTCTCTTCCAGAGCTTAAGCCAGACTGTGGAATTTCCAGGGAGGCAGGTAGGTAATATACGGCTTATTTAGTCTGTCTACAGAAGATCCCCATTACAAGTAAGAAACATTGCTTTCTCCATTAAGAAGGATTAAATTTATTTATACACATCTAATACTCCATCTTTTACCAAGAATGGCCTCAAAGTGGATTACAACAAAATGTTTAGATGTTTGACTTACATTTTTACAGTTGGAATAGCATTGGGAACCCAGTGGTATAACACTTCAAGTCCTTAATTGGACATTTGGATAGTTAGATCAGGGGGATTTGAGGGTCTCTGCAGCAAAGATCTGGCTGAAAACTGCACCTTACCAAAATTCTAGTAGCAGTACTTTGTAAGAGCTGGAGGCACTTCATACTGTATTGCATGCCTTTGAATAGGTAGTTGCAGTAGTCAGTTTGGATGGTAATTAACACAGATTACAATATCAAGATTGTGTTTATCAAGGTAGTTGCACATTTAACAGATCTTGTGCTGGAATATAAAGAGGGTCCTTACCACCTTAGTAATACGAGTTTCCATGGTGAGGTTTTAGTCAAGCCAAATCCCCAGGCTTCATATTGGCTATTTAGGATATAAAGGGTTACCTCACAGGAAAGACAGCAATCATAGAGGATGATCCTGTTGGCTTAGCCAGAGCAGTTCCAATTTGGGAGGGGGGGGGGGGGGCGGGCCTGAGAGTTTGAGTTTCTGATTACTAAGCCATTGGGCTACTGCTGTAAGAAAATAATTGAGGCTGGTAATGTATGAAGTTTGGTTGGGTGCCATCAGCAATTAGGGGCATTCAACGTTGAATGACTGAATGAGGTTAAAGTAGAATGAATGTAAATACTGAAAAGGATAAAGAAGACCACCAAACCTTGAGGGACTCCATAGGCAAGATCTCTGGGGTTGGATAGTTATTTGGCTCATAAAACAGATTGTGTTCTGTTAGAAAGGAATGATTCAAACCATTTGAGGGCTATGCCTTCAAGGCTAATGTTCATTAAGCATCAAATCAAGACTTGGGATTGACAAGCGTAAAAGACAGCAGAAAGATCTAATAAGACTAGGAGGAATCACACCTTTAGCTGCATGCAGGTGGATACTGAATAGTCGTTTCTGAATCCAGACTGGTAATGGTGTAGGATGTTTTATTCTTCTAGAAAAAAGTCTAGGAGAATAATGTATATTACCTTTTTCACTACCTTGGACAAGAAGGAAATGCTAGAGGCTGAGCAATTATTTTTGGATCAGAGCCAGGTTTCTTCAGTGTAACATAGTAAATAATGGCAGATAAAGACTGAATCTATTCACTTTGCCCAGCAAGTTAAGAGTAGTAACTGCTGCTCCATGCAGGCTACCCTCATTCAGAAAGCTTACATCTAAAGTTAACAAAAGGTTACTCATTTACTTCATTTTCATCTTCTAGCCATTAGGGATCCTGTGTGTATATCCCATGCCCTGTTAAATTCCATTGATTGCTATTTTAAAGAGTAAGGTAGGGAACTGAGATTTGTGTGTAATTTGAAGCACAATCTATGGAGGGAGGGGATTGATAGGATCTAATGGGTGCACAGACTGACATTCTCTGGAGGATCTTCACCTCTTGTGGGTCAAAAAATGGGATGTAGTCTGGAGGGAATAAGACTGAATTGGCTGGGGTAGGAGAAGGGGTGATTGTATTCTTAGGGCAATTTGGGCTGTGTGATGCTCTGTATCTAATACTGGCTGCTAGGCGACTCCTCACTGGGCCATGCTCAGACCTGCTCTTGCCTCTGCCTTGAATGCTGTATGATGCAGCAAGGTCAGTCCTATAAAAACCTGCCTCACTCTTAGCCAAGAGCCTCATCATTGAGTCACCCTAGCTTTGGCCATCTTTACAATTACCTTGCCAAAGGATCCTGTTCGCCTTGCCTGTGTATTCCTTCCCTTGCTCTTGTCCTGTCTAGGTCTCTCAGTGGCCTAGCTTGCCTGTGTATTCCATGCCTTGGCCAGACCCCCAGTGGCTTCTCAATGTGTTCAGGCCTCCCAGTGGCCTTTTTTGTACATGTATTTCTTGCAGCATATTCCCAGCCTTGTTCCTGTTCTGTGTTAGGTCTCCCAGTGGTCCTTCTGTCCCTTGCTCTCCCATTTTGGTGTGAGCCAGCCAGTGGTCTGTCTTGTTTTGTCCAGTTCTGTCTTGCCTGGCCTGTTTCCTGCCTTGCTCCAACCCTGCCTTCATGCCTGCCTAGAGAATTACCTAACACCAGCCTGCTCAGCCCTCTTAGCAATGATAGGAGATATTTAGTATTTATTAAAATTTATTGTCCATATATCAAATAGTTAATGGCAGAACCCCTAGATTTTAGGGTTTCTAGCTTGGAGAGTTTTTGTACAAGTTCAAAACATTTACCTGGATGGTTCATGGATAATTCTAGTTCTATTTTTGCTTGTAGAATGGCTTTGTATTTTTGGAGTGCTCTTTGAAGAAACAAAGGTTGGTATCCATATCTTTGTTTCCATAATACCCATTCAAGTTGTTGGCATTATTGTTTAAGGAGAAGACTACCTTCGTGGAACCATGGGAGAATTCCTGAGGGGTCTGGCGGGATTGGGTTTGAGAGGGGCTAGTGTGCCAATAGCTGTAGAGAATACATCATTCCATTGCTGGACTAGTAGTTTTGGCAAGTCTGTAACAGATGGGGTTGTTCGTATGTTAGAAGTTTATTTAAATCAGCCATAACCAGTACAGAGTCCCAAACTGAGTACTGCCTTATGGAACAACTGATAGAGATCTGCAAAGCTAGCATAACAGAAGCGACCCTCAAATGAGCTACTGAAGTCACCATGGTTTGTACTTTATGAACCTTGACAAAAGTGTATGAGGTGTAATCCAGCCAAAGTATAGTAGCACATTATACAGTTCACTAACCAATTAGAAATTAAGCTACTTCCCTTCCCAACTTTTTAATGATTAATCATTTTCTTAATAAATAAAATTCCCAAAGCCTCTTTGCCCTGTATATTTATCTTAGACTGTAAACTCTGAGAAGGGACTGACATGTATTTTTGTACAGCACTGCATATATATCTAGTAACGCTACAGAAGTGATAAGTAGCAGGACCACTCATGAGGTTGCAGAACTCTCGAGGCAGGCCACAAGCATATTCTGGTCAACTGTGACAAATTGCCTGGAGATAGGAACTGAGATGACAGACCCAGATCCTCAGGGCCTTCTCGCATAAAACATAATCCCATGCCTCCTTGTTTATATAAAACATGGCCACTTGACTGTCCATATGCATCAAGATTCTCTTGTCTAAGAGCAGGTGGGAGAAAGCACTTATACATACTGGATGGCCTGCTGATCCAGAAGGCTTTCCCCAATGAATCACTGCAGGGAGTGAAGGGGCAGAGGGACCTGGCCTTGACAAGCAAGCTTACCCCAGTTGGTGAAGCTCCTTGAGGAGATTCTTGGAGGCTCCCCTGTACCTTGCTCTCCAGGAAAGACTCCATCCTGGATAAGGTAGGTTCAATTCTTCCTTGCTAATTCTCAGGCAGCCAGAAGGTAAAGAAAAATTCCACATCATTTCAGATAGCTGGGCTGCTATTTGCAGAGGGGATCTCTACATTGGAACAGGTGGGGAAACATCTTCCTCTGATGTACAGATGGGCTCATCTTCACTTGGCCCCACAGTGGCTGGGGATGCCATAGATAAGCTTGGAAGAGACACTTGGTGCAGACTAGCTTTGTGCCGATTACACCAATGTGCTCCACTGGCTGGAGTTAGTCCAGACCATTTGCCCCTTAAAGATTTTCTCCATGCTGTTATTAGGAAGGGAATGGTTAATAAAACGGAAAATGTCATAATGCCTCTATATCGCTCCATGGTGAGACCGCACCTTGAATACGGTGTACAATTCTGGTTGCCGCATCTCAAAAAAAGATATAATTGCGATGGAGAAGGTACAGAGAAGGGCAACCAAAATGATAAAGGGGATGGAACAGCTCCCCTATGAGGAAAGGCCGAAGAGGTTAGGGCTGTTCAGCTTGGAGAAGAGACGGCTGAGGGGGGGATATGATAGAGGTCTTGAACGAGTAGATGTGAAGCTGTTATTTACACTTTCGAATAATAGAAGGACTAGGGGGCATTCCATGAAGTTAGCATGTGGCACATTTAAGACTAATCTGAGAAAATTATTTTACTCAAACGCACAATAAAGCTCTGGAATTTGTTGCCAGAGGATGTGGTTAGTGCAGTTAGTGTAGCTGGGTTCAAAAAAGGTTTGGATAAGTTCTTGGAGGAGAAGTCCATTAACGGCTATTAATCAAATTTACTTAGGGAATAGTCACTGCTATTAATTGCATCAGTAGCATGGGATCTTCTTAGTGTTTAGGTAATTGCCAGGTTCTTGTGGCCTGGTCTGGCCTCTGTTGGAAACAGGATGGTGGGCTTGATGGCCCCTTGGTCTGACCCAGCATGGCAATTTCTTATGTTCTTATGTACTCTTCATCCACCAAGTAAACTCAGAATTTTTAAAGGACACTTCTGCGCATATGTTTGCTTTGAAACTTTGTCCTAATGTCTGAGGATATGAAATACTGGCAGACGTTAGCCCTGTATGTGGTGTTATAAAAGTTACCCTCTGTAATACCCCTTACCTCCAAGCGCTCCTACATGCTCCTCCTCTGCCGTTGCAGACCTGCAAGGTGCTGCGTCCTAGGGTCTCGTTTAAACCACCACCACTTCCTGTAGCCCTTTTGTAGGCCAGGCCTGGAACAAATCTCCTTCCTTGTCCTGCCTAAATCTGTTAACCTCATTTTGGGGCTGCCATGGCTCACAAAGAGCATAACCCGTGCGTTTATTGGTCAACAGTAAAGATCAGTCAATGGGGACCCAGGTGTTTCCAGAAGAAGTGCTTATAATCAGTTTTCCATCACTGACCCTCACTTGGTCCATCCTCCCACTACTACCCGAGCCTCCACAAATCCAGATGATTTACAAGAAAGGCATTAATATGAAGCAGTGGGAATGTCACCACTTCACCAGACCTCCTTCCCAGCAAGGTACCTCCCCATGGCAGAACCAAGCCTCAATTTGTCCTTGAGATACCAGCAATTTCTGATATAAAGAAGAACCTTGAATGTGGATACTTCAAGTCTCCCACACCCCTGTTTAAACCAGGGGAAAGGTCTGGCTGAGCACAGAGGATCTCCACCTAAAGACTCCTTTGACAAAGGTCACCCCTTGCTTCATTGGACCCTTTCCAATACCCTACTAATGAGCCTTGGTCACATAGCTTCTGATACCTCCAACATTATGGCGGCCCAATTCCTTCCATTTGTCCAGACTGAAGCAACAGGTATTCTCATGGGAGCTGTGACGGGCACCCATTCCAACCACTGTACCAAGGAATCCAAACAAGGGATATGAAATTCATGAAATAATCGTCACCAAGAGGAAATTGGGAAAAATGTTATCTAAACTCCTGGAGAGCATATGATCCAGAAGAGGATACCTGGGAGCCTACCAAGAATATTTAAGCTTCCTAGCTCACCAAAGAATACAACCAACTCTTCCCCCACAAGCCAAGAGTCTAGAAAGAGGGCTTAGAGCAGTGGTTCACCAAAAATTTGACTTAGAAAGTCTATGCTTTCTTTAACAGACAAGTGCTTGAGGAAAGTGCAGAGTAAGGAACTGGTACTTAGAAATTCCTTCTCACCGCTCCCTATTGTTGCTTTTCCCCTCAACCCTGGCAATCACTGCCACCACCAAACCAGAAATGTTGCAGGTATGCTGTATCCTGCCCTGCCATCCCACTGCATCTCCCCCTCCCCACCACTTCTTGGAGTTTCAGTTTCTCTGTATGCTTGTTTATAATTTATGGTCTTTTATTCTGTTTTCAATAAAGTCAGTCTATATTCTGCATGTTTGACAGAGGTGAGGGATTCTGTTAACTAGGATGTAGATTCTGTGTAGGAATCTAGAGCAGTCTGGCTTCCTTTGTTTTTCCAATAGTTCTATATTTTCAGCCTTACTTTTTCATAGATAAAAGTTATTGCGGTTCAAAGTCCTGTATGTACCATTATATTTAGTTAGTACTCGTATGGTATGGCTGTTGTGCTATATAATTTCTACATGTCCTTTTAGCATGTTTTCACATTATTTCACAAAATATCTGGCAGGGAAGGGATTTTACAGTACTATTACTAAGGGGATATCAGAATTTGAATATATTTTTATATGGTGAATTGAAAGGGGAAATTTCCTAACTCTGCTCTGTATAAACTTCAGAATAGGTCAGAACTTTGAGGTTGACAGTGAAATGCACGAGAGCTTGTCTGTATCGAAAAACTGTGTTGCATATGCATATCAGTCCCACATTTCTCACTGATGCAGTAAGCAAAGACTACAATTTGTGAAAAAAAAAAAACATTTAATATTTTATAAGTAATTATTGAAATTAAAGAATGTTATTTTGTTGAAAATGATGCAAGAGAAAGATATCAGAGTCAAATCTCCAATGTCAAAGAAAAAGATCCAGAGAAAGTCCAGTCCAGTTTTTATCACCAACAGAAACTGTTTTGCAAAGTAACCACACATGCTCCGGTTCCAACAAGGATTTTGACAACATTGTGCACCTTAGTTTTGAAGTCATGTCCTGCTGACCTGGTTTTTAAGATCCATTACTTTTGCCTGAACCTCGAAGCACATTTTACTATTATCCACTGCCGAATTTAAAGAATCCTTTTAGTGCAGTGGTGAACCAGCAAAGAGTGTAAGAACTGATCAAGTTCTTACCATTTTCTGATCAGCTTTTCTTTGGTGGTTCTCTGCATTTTCACTGAATCTGCTGGGACCTTTCCACACAAACTACAAGTTCTCAGATAGCCACTTGATATTTTTAGAGCTAAAAGAATTTGATTTTAAGAGTTAAGAGACTTATCAGCTCAGTGTTGCATCAAACATATGTATTTTTATTACTAACAAATTCAAGCTTTTCTTTTGCTTCCTGAATAGAAATGGTTCCTACTGATGGGTAAAAGGTTTGAAAGGTGCTGACACAGTACAATGAACAGGTCCACAGGTGTGATAATGGTCACCTGAATGCAGTGGAGCCTGGCAGCTCTGTACAAGCAATTGTCAATTTAATGGAGCAACATCCAGAGAACAGTACTTAAATACACAGAACAGTCAAATATTCAAAGTAAAATAAAAGCCTCAAATACAAAAATATCCTTATTTATGCAAATCTAAAAACAAGTATGTTACAGAATAAGGGTTTGAAAATTACACTTGCCCAATTCTTCTCATGCATGAGATAATAGAGCAAGGGCGGCTAACTCCAGTCCTCAAGAGCCAGAAAGACAGGCCTGGTTTTCAGGATATCCACAATAAATTTACATGGGATAAGATTTGCATCCACTGCCTCCACTGTATGCAAATATCCATGCATATTAGTTATGAATATCCAGAAAACTAGGCCTGTTTGTGGCTCTCGAGAACCAGAGTTGGCCACCCCTGCAAGAGAGTCTTTTTGCTTTCCAGAAGAGGCAGTGGAGTCTTCAGCCCTAATTGGGGCCCCACAGCCGGTTGTGTCTTTGTTCCCTTTCAGGGTTTGGAGGATACAGAGAGCTACAGCAGATAGATGTGTGGAGGAGAGCAAAGGAGAAAAAAAGGACTGCATTTGTGTGACATGGGAAGTGGAGGAAGGAAGGGAGAGACGGCATTGTACTAGCCAGTGAAGAAATCCACTCACAGTGCATTCCTATCACTAGCCACCTCTTCAAAATAAATGATTTTGGAGGGGGAGGGGGGGGGAGGAGAAGCAAGCAGCTGCAGGAGTAGCTGGCAAGTGCATTTTCTCCTTGGCCTGTAAATTCTGGAGGAAATTTTCAAACACTGTACATAATTTAAACCCTATACGTAACAAATAGCTGAGCTCAGTGTGTCAAAAATAATAAATGTTTGATAACCCATATGATCACATGACCTCACTCATTCAATCTGGATACTTCTTGTGGCTTAAAACTATTTTTCCCCAATGAAATAATATTTGAAGTGCTTTCTCAGTCTGGCAAGCCGATTCTAGTGTTTTTCAAAATGTCATGCCACAAAATGGACATAAGCAGATTTCTAATGCTCATTGTGATTAAACAGTCTGCCTTGCTGGTCTTATACTTAGTGTTATAGTATCTCCCTACCACAGTTCTGCTCAACTTAGTATTCAAATTGTGGCTATTTCTGACTCTCTACTTCAGTTCATAGATTAACTAGCCAAGTTAACTACCAGCTCCAGTTTCTGGAGAATCTTGCAACTTCAAGTAAACCACTTTGTTTTGTCTCTTTACATATGTACAAAGACAGTAATACAAACATTTAGGTTTGCTTTAATACCAAGTTGGCATATAGAATTTTTGTATTTAGTTCTAGATGTATCAATTTTCTAACACATTAACTGCCCAATGTATCAGAAAATGTGCTATATTATTGCATAAATAAATGTAGTACAGTGAGGGAAGAAAAGCAGCAAATCTAATATAAAAATAAAACATTAAGATAACAATGTTGGAAGGTGGTATTAAAAAGGTCATATAACAATGATAGGAAAATTAAAAGAAGTGCAAAAGATACTACAATTAGAGGGATAGTATAAGAGGGACTGATCCAATTCAGTCCTGTTTTAACTGTTTACAACAAAAGGGTCATTTGAGTAATCTGCTCACATCCAAAACAGAATACTTTTGGAAGCTCAAAGAAAGAAAAATACATCTGATATAATGCTAACTAAACAAATACAAGATCAAACCCATACATAACAAAAATATAGCAGGGGGAAAGAGTCTAACATCCCTGGGGAAGTTGCTGGCTTTTATCAAAATCTATACATAATCAAACTTCAGTCAGTAAAGCACAATTACATGACTATTTGGACAAGCTGAAAAGAACTAGGATTACCAGATGCTGGAGACAATTGTTTCCCCTGCAGAAGTGCAGCAAGTTATGCTCTTTAAAAAAAATAATAATAATAATAGATAGGAAAAGCCCTGAACCAGATGGCTTTTTATAGAACTGACAAATAGGAACATACTTCCTGATATGTTAGCCCTCTGGACAGTGTGTAAAGCTGCCATCATACTCATTTATAATAACAGACTATCTTTCATATCATCCAGTACTTTTCCTTAATATTGTCATGAAGATACCTACTAAGCTTCTAGCATTTTGTATCTAATGTACTCATGTATAAATTGACAAATTTATGATGGAAAAATGTCCAAAAGAGCCGGTTTGACTTATGTACATATACCTGTTTTTCCATGTATACTGTAAGGTCACTGAGACATGTATGTACATACATGTGAATCGCCAAAATGGAGTGGTGGTAAGTGCATTACTTGTGCAACTAACTCTGGTTGTGCTACACAACATCTTTTAAATTCAGACATGCCTCTTCTTGAATTTTTATCTTCGATAGATCACGCATTTTAAACCTAGACTTATACACGGCTCAATGCATTTCAATGGATTTTGGTCTCAAAATCGCCTTATACATAAGATAGACAGACACGAGTATATTCCAACTCGAATATTGTGATGAATGCAGACAAATCTGAAGTATCTAAAATTATATAAAATAATCAATAGGCTTTTTTCAAGACAGAAGCCCAAGACAAACTGTTCCACATATTAAGTATTATTAAAAGCGTAAGGCCAAAACCAAGAACCCACAGTGCTCATTTCACACACACAGAGCATTTGATTGGGTGGCATGGGATTTCCTAAAAGAGGTCATGCTACAAAAGGAATTGTTCCTCAATTTCTTCAAATTAATATCTTCACCGCTGGCAAAATCCCAGGATTCATGTCACCTGGGTGCCTAAAATTCAGAAAAGCAAAAAAATAAGAGAATAACTAAAAAAATATATATAAAAATGCAATAGAAACAAAGCAAAATAAGGAAGAGGCAAACAAAAATAAACAAAATAGCAACAAAAAAAAAAAATCCCTGGGTCCTAAAAATGTTTGCCTGTTACCTGTTTTCTAAATATATTTCCACTCCTTTGCATTTTCTATGTATAAACATCCATCCACAAAATTCTGCTAATGGAAACATATCCAGAGCATTTGACTTGGGTAGCGGGTATCTAGCAAGGATGCCCTCCATAGCACTCCATGTGCTACTAACAGAACCATTGGCAGATGTAAGAATATCAAAAAAGGATAAGGGAGAAATAAATAAAAAATAAAAAAGGAATGCATTAAATATAGATGACATGGGTTCTAATTTATTATTTATTTATTTATTTATTTAGCATTTTTATATACCGACGTTCTCGATACAAATATCAAATCAGGTCGGTTTACATAAAACAAAACAATCGCAGTGAGGCGTTACAATAAACGGAGTTTCAGAACATGAGAATAAATATTAAATAAACAACAGTGACTCATCAAATGACGAGAATTATTAAGCTTTTTTCTCCATAGTTTAAAATGGGAAAAAATCCTTAGTAAATCAGACCCATTAAATGTAGCCTCCCAAAGCAGGAGAACACCACAAAAATGTAGACACCACTAAGGACATAATACATTTAACTAGTTCAGAAATGCTGCCTATCCTAATAAATGAAGGGATACAGGCTCCCCACTGTCCACTAATTTGGGCCTCTAAAAGCTAAAATATTTAAGGATCTACTTAACATAAGTTACAAATCTGGTAAAAGTTAATTTAGAGTGAATTTTAGGAAATGGAGAAAAATATATACTAGTTGGAAAGATCAAATGATTGCAGTTAAAAAAAACAACAAAAAACAATCACAGAATTTATAGGACTTCAAAAGGAGGACAGTGTTCATGAGATACCCAAATGTATATTAAAATGGGATAAGAAACTAAATCCCCCCCCCCCCCCCAAAAAAAAATAACAAAGGAAGAAAATATGGAACTTTACACATCACTGTTCTCTCTCAACCATGGTCTGAGTACAATATAAAGTCAAAACAAGAACATATCACAACCCATCTCGCTTATATACTATTAGATATGCTTTAGATGATAAGTGTGGGTAAGCATATACAGAGGCACCCAGTCACATGTATTCTAAATGTCAGAAAATTCAGGACAATAAGTGTTCATTTAAGGATATAAGATGCCCCAAATAGTTTGAAGTCAATCCCAGAGGAAGTGAATAGGGAAAAAGAGTGCAAACTTGATATAAAAACTACTCTTTGTAGGCAGGAAGGCCTGGTAGATAAACAGAAAGAAATAGATACTTCAATGTCAGCAGAAGATGGCATGGGATAGAGAAGGGCATTTTCAAATTAAAGTTAAAAAAAAAAAAAGAAAAGTGAAGACCAGACAAGGATAGCTGGGAAATATTGATTACTAATCAAGACAATTAGTAACAATCCATAATGAAAAACAAGATGCTATACTTCAAGAGCTTCTACGCTTAGTTGAATGACTGTTGCAAGAAAAAGGAGTATGATTTACTTGGAGACTGGAGCTCTAACTGGAAGGACTAAACAAAAAGGATAGTCTGCATCTGTTTGAGAAAGGAAGGCTATACCCTACATCTGCAAAAGGATTTTGGCAAAGTTTTTGTTTTACAATTAGTACAGAAAATACTATGACATGCCTATATCACTTTTGGTGAAAACATGGTTGGTTTTATTGTCTAATACATGCACTGTTCCCCATCTTTTGCATAAAGTTACACCTCTGCTGTAGTCTCTTCTATATATTTGTATTTGATTCTTACATATCAGATATAAGAAAGACCATCAATATTATCACATACGTAACTCACCAAACATCATAAGAACTGCCATACTGGGTCAGCCAAGGGTCCAACAAGCCCAGTATCCTGTTTCCAATAGTGGTTAATCCAGATTACTTGTACCAGGCATGATCCCAAATAGTACAAAGATTCCATGATGCTTATACCCATGTATAAGCAGAGGCTTTCCCTAAGTCTGCCTTTTTAATAAGAGTTTATGGACTTTTCCACTAAGAACTTGTTGAAACCTTTTTTAAACCCAGATACACCAGCTGCCTTACTACATCCTCCAGCAGTGAATTCCAGAGTGCTACTTCCTTTCTTCATGGAACGTCCCCTTGTCTTTGTATTTTTTGAAAGTGTAAACAACTGATTTACATCTATCCTTTCTATTCCATTCCTGATTTTATAGACCTTTATCATATCCTGCCTCAGCTGTCTTCTTCAAGCTGAACAACCTTAATCTCTTTAGCCTTTCCATCCCCTTTATCATTTTGGTTGCCCTTCTCTATACACTTTCTATTTCAGCTATATCTTTTGAGCTGTAGTAACCTAAATTGTACCCAATTCGCCAGGTGTAGTCTCACCATGGAGTGATACAAAGGTATTATCACATTCTATGTTTTATTCTCCATTCCTTGCCTAATAATTCCTAACACTGTTTGCTTTTCTGACCACTGCCACACTTTACTAGTCTTGTTACTTGTCCCCGGTTAGAGGTTAGACAGTTTTGCCTCCCTACCTTCCTTTTCCCTTAGTAATTAAACCAGCCCTCAAATTTGTGGGGGCACAGCCTGAACTGCAGCTCCACCACTTCTTTTCAGACTTAAGAGGCAAAGCAGCAGGGGTGTGCTGCTTCAGCCCTCCCCCTTCAGGCAGCCTTCAGGGAAGAGGAGCAGGATGAGTAGAGAACAGCCACTTTACTCTCTAATTCAGCCCCTACTCTCCTGTTTAAGGAACAGGAAGGGAAAGGGTACTGCTGAAGAAGAAACTGCAGAGCATCCAAGAGACGCAAAAAGGATTTGAATTACTACAAATTTGAAGCTTATAAGCAAAAGTGCCAGTCATCAAGGCTTCAACACTTGCCTTGATAGGCATTACAGCTCACAAGTTTCAAACTTGCACTAATTCAACCCCCTTTTTGTGTCTGTTACTCAGCACTTTATTTCTGGTGAAACAACTCGGAATTAACTTTTGCAACCTTTTTTCTGGTACCCAAGGAAACAGAAAAGAGCTGGTGGTGTAAATCAGTTCTGGCTTCCCTGCAGAAACGGAGCAGAGTTGACAGTGGCATGGATCATTTCTGGCTCTCTCCAGACCCCAGAAGAAGCAAAGCAAAGCATGAGATGGGGCAGTCACATGGCCTTGATTTTTGTACAATTTCCTGGCACAACAGAGAAGGCCTTGAGGAATAATTTCCAAGGTCAAAGACACGTGGTGAATGCCGGTCAGTTCCACTACTTCTGCTATTAGGTATGTCATCTTCTTGACCAGGTTGCTGCTTACTGTGCTGGTTTCCTAGGCTCTGCCATCTTTGCCACTGGTGAACACTTAAGGGAAGCAGGAAGAGGTAAGAAAGCGAGTGAGGCAATAGGTGGGGGTGGGGGAGAAGAGTGAATGAAGGGATCAGAGGAAAATAGAGTGAGATGTGGGAGCAAGAGTGCTTGAGGAGATCAGAGGAAGGGATGGCAAATGAGTGAGGGGATGTGTGGGGGGGGGGGGGGAATGGCAAAAGAATGCACAAGGGGATCAAAGTTGTGAGATGTGAATCAGAGGATTGGAGGGACTTTGAAGTATGAGTGAGATAGGAGTGGAGGGAGTCTGAGTAAGGCAATTGGAGGGGGGCAGAGAAAGAGTAAATGAGGGGAGGAAAGGGGATTAGAGGGTGTTGCCCCCTTAATTCTCCTCATGTTCTTTGCCTCCTTGGGTGGGGGGGGGCCCCCACCCAAGGAGGCAAAGAACATGATTCACTTTTGAATTCCAGACTCTCCCCTACCCTGTTTGAGAAGAGTGGGTGATGCATACCAGTCTGCCTCCACCCCCAATTCAGAGGATAGCCATCTGATTCCAGCTCTAAAAGGAGGGAGGGTGAGACTTGCTGGAGAGGATATTTTTCCAGGAAGAGGGAATTAGTGACTGAAGGGGCTCAAGAATCACCATGGATTGGAGGTGAGACTTGGGGGCTCCAGGATCATTGGGGGAGATAAAGACCACTGGAGGAATCATGGGGGTGGGGACTTGGGATAGAGAACCAGAATCACCAGGGCAGAGAGGATGAAAACCAGGGAAGATTAAACTTCATCTGCCATTTGGATGCCCAATGTGGATAAGTGCAAGGTGATGCATATAGGAAAAAATAACCCATGCTATAATTACACAATGTTGGGTTCCATATTAGGAACTACCGCCCAGGAAAAAGATCTAGGTATCATAGTGGATAATACTTTGAAATCGTCAGCTCAGTGTGCTGCAGCAGTCAAAAAAGCAAACTGAACGTTAGGAATTAAAAAGGGAATGGTTAATAAAACAGAAAATGTCATAATGCCTTGGTATTGCTCCATGGTGAGACCACACCTTGAATACTGTGTACAATTCTGGTCGCTGCATCTCAAAAAAAAGATATAGTTGCGATAGAGAAAGTACAGAGAAGAGCTACCAAAATGATGGAACAGCTCCCCTATGAGGAAAGGCTGAAGAGGTTAGGACTGTTCAGCTTGGAGAAGAGACGGCTGAGGGGAGATATGATAGAGGTCTTGAACGAGTAGATGTGAATCCGTTATTTACACTTTCGGATAATACAAGGACTAGGGGGCATTCCATGTAGCAAGTAGCACATTTAAAACTCAGAGAAAATTATTTTTCACTCAATGCACAATTAAGCTCTGGAATTTGTTGCCAGAGAATGTGGTTAGTGCAGTTAGTGTAGCTCGGTTCAAAATAGGTTTGGATATGTTTTTGGATTAGAAGTCCATTAATTGCTATTAATCAAGTTTACTTAGGGAATAGCCACTGCTATTAATTCAGTCAGTAGCATGGGATCTTCTTGGTGTTTGGGTACTTGCCAGGTTCTTGTGGCCTGGTTTGCCCTCTGTTGGAAACAGGATGCTGGGCTTGATGGACTCTTGGTCTACCCAGCATGGCAATTTATGTTCTTAGGGTAGAGAAAAAGGGCCCTGTTCTCTCTACTGTCCTCTTCCTCACCTCAGTCTCCCTCCATCTGCAGCCTCCAAGTGTTCAACCTCCAGTTGTCCTTTACCCACCAGTGGTTACTGAGCACTAATGGGCAAAGAATGACTGGGGTTGGGGGGGGGGGGGGGGGGTTTGAGCACTATGGAGGGCCGGGTATGACATCACTGGGATAAGGAAGAGGAAAAGTGTGAAGAATGTGTTCACATGTGTGCGAGTTTAGGAGACAGAGTTCAGCTCTGCCCACTGCACAGTTCCACATCCTTTTTGTCTACAAATTAAGTCCCAATTACAACATGCTTTGTATCCATCCTAGCCATGGAACCCAGCAGGCATTTAACCACCTTGTTTCCCTCCTTTCATGCCCCAACTTGTCCACACCACTTTTAAACCTGGCTAAACTAGGTGCCTTGACCCTCTGGCAACAAATTCTACAGTTAAGTTGCAAAACTGGTTGCCAAAGGATGTGATCACGGCATCTAGTATTGCCAGGTTTAAAAGGTTTAGACAAGCTCCTAGAGGAAAAGTTCATATACAATTATTAGCCAGCTGAACTCAAAGAAAGCCACTGATTATTCCTGGATGTGAGCAATAAGGAATTGGATCTACTCTTTGGGATCTGCTGGGCACTTCCTAATGACCCAAGACTGGCCTCTAACCCTGAATGGCACATCTTCTGTCCTAAAATATATTCTATTCCCCTGAGAAAAAAGTCCCCACTAAAATATGTTTCCCCCCTCTTTTGGGATCCTTTGCCACTCTTCCTGTACTCTGTACTTTCCTTCATAGTAAATACTCAAAATCATGTATTCTCCCCCCCCCCCCCCCCAGGTCTGGACAAAGAGGCTGTATAATCCTACATTGATAGATGAGTCTGTATCTCCTTTTTAATTGTATATAAAGTGTGAAAATCTTTTTTTTTAAAAAAGTGTGTAGACTTGTAGCTCATGTTTGAGCATATTAAGTAAACAAAGCCTACTCAGGTACCTGATACCCCTTCAGACATTTGTTTACTTTTGTATGAGACATGAAAATTGTCTTCTTTATCCCCCCCCTACAGGTGCCATACCGAGACTTTCATCCCACCTTCATAGCTGTATAGGAGTTCTGTTAACAGAATACTTAAGGGTACATAAAGATGGATCACCTCCCTCAACCTTCTTAATCCTACCACAGTTCATCTGCTCTTTGCCATTGTCAGGTGTAGATGTAGTGGATCAAGGATGGAAGAAGGGGGCCACCTAAATCCTAGTCATGACGAATGGGAGCTCAGCAAACCCGATTTTCAATTCAGAATGGTGGACAAGGCAATACTGCAGTCACCTAAAAGACCTTCTGAATGCCGCCCCACAGTCCTTTCACTACATGCAGATATCTGAAAAAGTGAACCATATGATCTTTCAAAGCTCACATACATCATCATCTCTGGATACTTATGTTGATCCGATTAAAGATGAGCTGTAAGATTCTACCCAAATTATTATATTCTCAGTATGAAAAATGAATACTTTTCTGCAACATTCAAGATTTCCATAATGTTTACATCACTACTGCTACCAACCCCCCCCCCCCTTCCATACTTTTCTCTCTGTTCTGAAGAGAATCAGAATAACCGTTTCCCGATTTCCCTTTCTAACGACTTCTTCTGACTATAAGATGCTTCTCTTGTCTATTCTCCCTGAAGCTGCGAGTCAAGCTGCTCTCTAGGTACATTGTCTGTCACAACACTCAGCATTGCTCTTCCTGTGGTTTATAACTGTCAAGGCACTCCTTTCCGAACTAGCATGTTTACATATAAACCCAAAACAAGAAGGGAGGGAGGAGAGGACTGAGTGGGGCCTCAGCAGGGACTGACACCCAACGCTTATATTACAGTTGTAAGGTGGCTAGAGCTGCGGAGCCACAAAGACACCCCCCGAGGGCGGGGGAGGGAGTGAAGGCTTCACTACGCCTGCGCGCGCACACACATCCACCGCTAGCACCTACTGAACACCAATGCCTGACTCCCGAGATCCAGCGCCCTCCCATCTTCCCGGGGTCTCTCACCGGCACAGCTCGCAAGCTCCAAAGCTTTCTCTTCACTCTCACCTCTGGCCCCTCTCCGCGGCGGCGCCCACAACGGTCTCTCCGCCAACCGGAACTGACGACACCACCAAGGGGTGGGGAAAAGAAAGTGCAGCCAATAAGTATCCTGACAATCCGGAAAATGTGTATGGTGGTGGGAGGAGTCACCCCTTCCCCACTCTATGTCCGCTGTGTTACGCCCCACTCCGCCAGTGACGTGATGGGGTCTCCTCGGCCCGCGCGCAGGCGTGCGTAGTTACGTCACTTGCGTGGGCCCGGAAGAGCGAAATGCGGATGTAATAGGTTCTCCTTCAGTTTGTCATGGCTCTTTCAGCCTTTCTCATTTGAATTTTCTGATCTTATTATTTTATTTACATATTAAAGAGAGAAGTCTTCCAAAGTTAGTTATTTAGAATTCCTCCCTCTAATGAGAAGGAATTAGATGGTTGGGCGCAGACTGTCCTTTGGTAGAGGAGCTTACGTTGGCTGAGAGCACGGTTTCTGCTTGTAACGTGAGCCGCCTCTCTGGGCAGAAGAGGAGATCCGGTGTAAACATGATCACGTCTATACTGAATTTCTGCTCGTATGGAGGGAAACAGCGACGTGCTGCTTATTTCCTGTGTGTTAGTCGTTAGCTCTGCTTATCTCAGTGAGAGGCTGTGTTCATGATATAATTTATCGAGGGCCTCCCGGATTAAAGTAACTGATAATGGAATTCTTTCAGTGAATAGCTTAAGGTTCACCAATATAATTATGTAACGAGTCTTCCTTACGGTTTCGGGAAGGTCAAGCCCAACCAGTGGGTTATGCACCTCTGCTAGCAGATGGCTACAGGGCAAAAGCTGAGCTCACAGCTATGTAGTCCCACGCCGTCATCAGCCCGCTAGTATTTTCATTCTCCAGCAGATAGTGGACATGCATTTCCCTTCAAGGGACTGCCTATGAGAAAAAAAAATAAAAGTTGAAAAGGAGATATCTAAGTAGCACCGCTTGCTTCCTGACGTGATACTACCGTGCGGTCCCATACTCAGTAGAGTGTCCTCAGTCTGGTAGCCTTGACTGGCGTGGACCTAAATTCCAGTTAGCAGTTACATGCTGAGAGAGGCTCGGTGGTGAAGGATTTAGCCCCTCACCCCCACACACTGTAGCTGGTACCATTTCTGTTCTCAGCCAGGTAAGGCTGAGCTCAGGTAAAAGTTTATAACTTAAAAAAAAAAAAAGAGTTGGGGACAGGAACACAGCACAAGAAGGGTCTGCTTCCTCGGTGTTCGGCTGGCCCGCTCACATCACTGCAGAGTTCTGTGAGGTGAGGAGAGAGTGCAGGCACGGTGAATTGAGCAGCTGTTTGGCTAGGCCCCCGCACCCCTGCTTCTCCCATTTTGGCACTCAGTTGGTCATGGGATATTTTTGCATGTTTTTTCGCTGCAGGCCATGGGTGCGCAATTGCACGTGCATGTGCGTGTCCTTGTCTGTGCATGCAATTTTGGCGTTCTTCCTTCTGGACGCACATCTTGGACATCGGTTCTGGGTGTCCAGTTTGGGCATCTAGTAGGATGAGCAGCCTAGCCGTGTAGGCTTGGGCACCATTTTTTGTACGTCCATTTTAGGCGTGCTTGTATGCATGGGAAAGCTAGGCGCGAGTCTTCGTCAGGCTGTACGCTCACAGCATGTTGCCTATTGCAAAAAAAAAAACCTATGCATCTATCTGTCTGTGCTGCCTGCCACATCAGGGCCATTCAGCCAGAGCTTCCTTTAAGCCTGTGTCGGTGCTGGCGCTAACCTTTAAAAAGGAGATAGAGCAGCTTTTAAACTAGAACAAAGGGGAAAGCCGACAGTCGTTCAGCAGCGCATGGTTCGGAGAGATGTATCTTTAAAGGATACTAATGATGCATTAGAATTAGGGCATCCCGTCAGTGAGGTTCCAATAATTAGAAAAGTAGTCCAAGTGCCTGTAACTAAAAACTCACCTGAGCTAAAAAATTCTAACTTATCCCTATCAATTAAAAAGCAGAATAAAAATACAAACAAAAAACAAACTTTGAAATGTTTGTATGCTAATGCCAGAAGTCTAAGAAGTAAGATGGGAGAATTAGAATGTATAGCAGTAAATGATGACATAGACTTAATTGGCATCTCAGAGACATGGTGGAAAGAGGATAACCAATGGGACAGTGCTATACCGGGGTACAAATTATATCGCAATGACAGAGAGGAGCAGTCGGGAGGAGGTGTGGCGCTTTATGTCCGAGATGGCATAGAGTCCAACAGGATAAACATCCTGCATGAGACTAAATACAAAATTGAATCTTTATGGGTAGAAATCCCTTGTGTATCAGGGAAGACTACAGTGATAGGGGTATACTACCGTCCACCTGGTCAAGATGGTGAGATGGACAGTGAAATGCTAAGAGAAATTAGGGAAGCTAACCAAATTGGTAGTGCAGTAATAATGGGAGACTTCAATTACCCCAATGTAGACTGGGTAAATGTATCATCGGGTCACGCTAGAGAGATAACATTCCTGGATGGAATAAATGATAGCTTTATGGAGCAATTGGTTCAGGAACCGACGAGAGAGGGAGCAATTTTAGATCTAATTCTCAGTGGAGCACAGGACTTGGTGAGAGAGGTAACGGTGGTGGGGCCGCTTGGCAATAGTGATCATAATATGATCAAATTTGATTTAATGACTGGAAAAGGAACAGTGTGCAAATCCAAGGCTCTCGTGCTAAACTTTCAAAAGGGAAACTTTGATAAAATGAGAAAAATTGTTAGAAAAAAACTGAAAGGAGCAGCTACAAAAGTAAAAAATGTCCAAGAGGCGTGGTCATTGTTAAAAAATACCATTCTAGAAGCACAGTCCAGATGTATTCCACACATTAAGAAAGGTGGAAAGAAGGCAAAACGATTACCGGCATGGTTAAAAGGGGAGGTGAAAGAAGCTATTTTAGCCAAAAGATCTTCATTCAAAAATTGGAAGAAGGATCCAACAGAAGAAAATAGGATAAAGCATAAACATTGGCAAGTTAAATGTAAGACATTGATAAGACAGGCTAAGAGAGAATTTGAAAAGAAGTTGGCTGTAGAGGCAAAAACTCACAGTAAAAACTTTTTAAAATATATCCGAAGCAGAAAGCCTGTGAGGGAGTCAGTTGGACCGTTGGATGATCGAGGGGTTAAAGGGGCACTTAGAGAAGATAAGGCCATCGCGGAAAGATTAAATGATTTCTTTGCTTCGGTGTTTACTGAAGAGGATGTTGGGGAAGTACCCGAAATGGAGAAGGTTTTCATGGGTAATGATTCAGATGGACTGAATCAAATCACGGTGAACCTAGAAGATGTGGTAGGCCTGATTGACAAACTGAAGAGTAGTAAATCACCTGGACCGGATGGTATACATCCCAGAGTTCTGAAGGAACTAAAAAATGAAATTTCAGACCTATTAGTAAAAATTTGTAACTTATCATTAAAATCATCCATTGTACCTGAAGACTGGAGGATAGCAAATGTAACCCCAATATTTATAAAGGGCTCCAGGGGCGATCCGGGAAACTACAGACCGGTTAGCCTGACTTCAGTGCCAGGAAAAATAGTGGAAAGTGTTCTAAACATCAAAATCACAGAACATATAGAAAGACATGGTTTAATGGAACAAAGTCAGCATGGCTTTACCCAGGGCAAGTCTTGCCTCACAAATCTGCTTCACTTTTTTGAAGGAGTTAATAAACATGTGGATAAAGGTGAACCGGTAGATATAGTATACTTGGATTTTCAGAAGGCGTTTGACAAAGTTCCTCATGAGAGGCTTCTAGGAAAAGTAAAAAGTCATGGGATAGGTGGCGATGTCCTTTCGTGGATTGCAAACTGGCTAAAATACAGGAAACAGAGAGTAGGATTAAATGGGCAATTTTCTCAGTGGAAGGGAGTGGACAGTGGAGTGCCTCAGGGATCTGTATTGGGACCCTTACTGTTCAATATATTTATAAATGATCTGGAAAGAAATACGACGAGTGAGATATTCAAATTTGCAGATGACACAAAATTGTTCAGAGTAGTTAAATCACAAGCAGATTGTGATAAATTGCAGGAAGACCTTGTGAGACTGGAAAATTGGGCATCCAAATGGCAGATGAAATTTAATGTGGATAAGTGCAAGGTGATGCATATAGGGAAAAATAACCCATGCTATAATTACACGATGTTGGGTTCCATATTAGATGCTACAACCCAAGAAAGAGATCTAGGTGTCATAGTGGATAACACATTGAAATCGTCGGTTCAGTGTGCTGCGGCAGTCAAAAAAGCTAACAGAATGTTGGGAATTATTAGAAAAGGAATGATGAATAAAACGGAAAATGTCATAATGCCTCTGTATCGCTCCATGGTGAGACCGCACCTTGAATACTGTGTACAATTCTGGTCGCCGCATCTCAAAAAAGATATAATTGCGATGGAGAAGGTACAGAGAAGGGCTACCAAAATGATAAGGGGAATGGAACAACTCCCCTATGAGGAAAGACTAAAGAGGTTAGGACTTTTCAGCTTGGAGAAGAGACGACTGAGGGGGGATATGATAGAGGTGTTTAAAATCATGAGAGGTCTAGAACGGGTAGATGTGAATCGGTTATTTACTCTTTCGGATAGTAGAAAGACTAGGGGACACTCCATGAAGTTAGCATGGGGCACATTTAAAACTAATCGGAGAAAGTTCTTTTTTACTCAACGCACAATTAAACTCTGGAATTTGTTGCCAGAGAATGTGGTTAGTGCAGTTAGTATAGCTGTGTTTAAAAAAGGATTGGATAAGTTCTTGGAGGAGAAGTCCATTACCTGCTATTAAGTTCACTTAGAGAATAGCCACTGCCATTAGCAATGGTTACATGGAATAGACTTAGTTTTTGGGTACTTGCCAGGTTCTTATGGCCTGGATTGGCCACTGTTGGAAACAGGATGCTGGGCTTGATGGACCCTTGGTCTGACCCAGTATGGCATTTTCTTATGTTTTCTTATGTTTTCTTATGCTCGGTGAGATTTGCCTCCTTCCAATTTTGCCGATGATGGTCCATCTCCTCGGTCTGGGGGAAGTGGGACCGAGGGGACACTGGCCTGCAGGACGTCAGGTTTGGCCAATGGGGCCTCGAATGGACCCGGCCTCCTTTTCTTAGGTGAAATTCTTCCAGGAATTGCAGACATTTCTACAGGTCCGGTCTGCTAAAGTGGCAGTTCCTACTAAGTTAGGTCCAGGTGCTCCGAGTGCTCCTCCACTTATCTCGGTCAAGCACCGTAGTGCAATGCAATCTGACAAACCTTGAATGCAGGAGGATCAGGATGATACAGATGACAGCGGGGGCTCTCCTGGTGAGGAAGGGATCTTTCCCCCAGATTTGGAGCCATATAGAGCTCTTCTACTTTTCTTTCAGAGAGATGAGTTGTTGGGTCTGATATCTCAGAACCTGAAGACCCTCGGAGTGGATGGGCCTGACTCCCTGTGGCCGCAGAAGAAGGATCCTATTTTGGTCACCCTGTGCAAGGCTTCTGTTTCTTTCCCCTCTTGGATGCAATCCAGAAATTGATTGATCTGGAATGGAATGGCCAGAAGCATCCTTTAATGGAGAGTTTGTTTTAGCAGATTTATACCCCTTGGATCTGCAGCCAGAGAACCATTTCCCTAAGATGGATGCCTTGGTGTGTTCTTTTACGAAACGTGCCACCATCCTGATAAAGGGAGGTGCAGTTGTGAAGGATACTTGGGATAGGAGGATTGAGGCTATCCTGAAGCAAGCTTTTGGGGCAGTGACAATGAACTTGCAAATTGCTTCTTGTTGCGCCTTGGTAGCTCGGGCTACCTTGCATCTTTGCCAGGAATCTGGAGGAGTAGGGTCTAATTTGGACCTGTGGTAGAATCAGGGGCCGCCTTCTTGGCTGATGTGGGTTGTGACTTGGTTCGCACATCCACCAGAGGAGCTGCTTCAGTTATTGCGCAGCCACAGCTGCCACCTGGCTGCAACTGGTCCGCAGATACTATTTCAAAGTCCAATCTGACTAAGCTGCCTTTCTAAGGCTCGCTTTTGTTTGGCAGTGAATAGGAAAAAATGGCAAGTAAATGGGGAGAGACCCAGGTTCTGCAATTGCCGGAGGGTAAGAAGCCAGTTTCCTGGTCTTCTTGGGTGAGTGGCCGCTCTCCAGACTACCAACATTTTCAGCCTTATAGGGGAGGCTCTTCCCAGAAATCCCATCCCTTCCACAGATCTCAGTCCTTTCACTCCCGAGGTCCTCCAAACTATACAGGCTTTGTAGGCGGAATCCCTCTGTATTCCCAGTGAAGATTTGCATGCTCACTTGAGGGCACGGCAGATAGGTGGTCGTCTATCCTGGTTTTATCACAGGCGGGCCCAGATTACTTCAGATCAAAGGGTTCTCCAAAGTGGTTCAGAACGGTTATGCTCTATAATTTCTTTGCATTCCTCTAGATACCTTCGTGTTCTTTCCATACAACTCCCCTCAGAAGAGGATAGAAGTGGAAGCTACTGTACAACAGCTATTGATTCTGAAAACGATGATCCCCGTTCCCAAATCGCAGTGAAATATGGGCTGATATTCCATTTATTTTGTCATGCCCAATATGGAAGGGGTCGTTTTGGCCCATACTTGATCTCAAAGGCATCAACCAACATCTATGAGACACACATTTCAGGATGGAAATGATGCACTCTGTCATAATGGCGGTTCAGGCAGGGGAGTACCTCACATTGATGGATCTGACGGAGGTGTATCTGCATATTCCCATTTGGCAGGAACATCAGCGGTTCCTCCAATTTGCCATCCTGGATTGTCGTCATCAGGTTCAGGCCTTGTCTTTCGGACTAGCCACAGCGAACGGGTCCTTTTCCAAGGTCATGGAATCATAGTGGTGGCAAGTCGCAAGGAGGCCATTCTTCTTCACCCCTATCTGGCGACTGGTTAATTCGAACCAAGACATTAGAAGAGATTCTTCACATTTCCCGCAGTGTGGTTTCCTTGCTACAGGAACTAGGCTGGGCGGTGAATCTGGCCAAGAGCAGTTTGCAGCTGTCTCAGACCCTGGAGTATCTCAGGGTTCACTTCAATACAAGGCAGGGCAGAGTGTTTTTGCCGGAGTCTTGGATGCTGTGAGTCTGATCCCTGTGGAACTCTATGAGTCCGACCGTATGGTCTTATCTACAGGTCCTGGTGTTGATGGCTGCTATATTAGAAATGGTTCCTTTGGCGAGAGCACATATGCACTCTCTTCATTACACCTTGCTCTCCCGATGGAGTCTGCAGTCGCAGCACTATACGGTGAGGCTGCTCCTTCCGTTAGAGTTGAGATCCCAGTTGAACTGGTGGTTACATACAGACCATCTCAGGAAAGGAATTTCCCTGATGATGCCTGATTGGTTGGTACTCATGAAAAATGTGAGGTTCCGAGGCTGGGGGTTCACTGTTAGGAGTTGGAGGTGCAAGGGCACTGGAATGCAGCGGAGCGGTAGTGGAACATCAACAAATTGGAGGCATGAACAGTTTGGTTGGCGTGCTTGCGGTTCGCCAAGCGGCTAGAGGATCGGGCAGTTCAGATAATTGCGACAACAGTGGCTTACATCAATCAGGGTGGAACCAAGAGTCGACAGGTGTCAGAGGAGATAGTTGTGCTCATGGTATGGGCGGAACAGCATCTCCTAAGCATATCCGCCTCTCATATTGCTGGAAAGGTCAATCTCAGAGCCAATTTCCTTAGCAGGAGAAGCTTGGACCCAAGAGAATGGAGGCTGGTGGATGAGGCCTTTCAGCTCCTGGTGGACCACTGGAGCCTACCAGATCTAGATCTGTTGGCGAACTTCAACAATACAAAGGTTCCACACTTCTTCAGTCACAGGCAAGACCCAAAAGTGATGGGCATAGATGCTCTAGTTCAGGTGTAGCCACACGCCATCCTGCTGTTGGTGTTTGCACCTTGGCCTTTTATAGGCAGGCTGGTATAGAAGATTGCAAGTCAATCGAACGCCATCCTTTTAGTGGTTCCTGATAGGGCTCGAAGGCTGTGGTACACCAATTTTCAGAGACTTCTGGTGGGCAGTCCCCTCCAGCTTCTGTCTCGGACGGATCTGTTCTGTCAGGCCCATTCTGCACGAGGATCCGTGTCAGTTCTGTTTTACAATTTGGCCATTGAAAAGGCTCAGCTGTTGAAGAGCAGTTATTCACCTTCTGTAATTTCCACTCGACTTCGGGCCTGAAATTTTCTACTTCTCTAGCTTATGTTAGAGTTTGCAGGGTCTTTGAAGTCTGGTGTTCTGAGCGAGGTACTCAACCGCTCAAGGTGGATATTCCTTGATTTTGGAATTTTTACATGATGGCTTACTTAAGGGTTTGGCCCTTAACACCTTGAAGGTTTAAGTTGCAGCACTGGCTTGTTACAGGGGAAGAATCAATGGAGGACCTTTGTTTTCCCATCCGGATGTGTCCCATTTCTTGTGGGGAGTTAAAGATCTTCGTCCCCTGTTGCGGCTTCCAGTGCCTTTGTGGGAACTTAACTTGGCCCTCGAGTTCTTGGCAGAACTGACTTTTCAACCACTGCAAACTCTTTTCTTACGGCTGCTTACCTTAAAAACAGTTTTTCTCATATCAAACTATAAGAGCTTGGCTTGTTCTGATATCCTAATATCAGGTGTATTGGTATTTTAGGGCCTGCTGTAATTGAGTAGATAGGCAGTGCAGAACCTGGGGAACTATAAAAGCAGCAGACTCTGTAGCACTCAGTCAATGAGAATGCACTGGAATGGTGGGGTGGAGGGTTTGGAGAAGGGGAGGCATGCTACAGTCACAAAAAGGGCTGGGGTGAGCCAAGAAGTGCAGATGCAGTGTTGGGGAGGCTTCTGTAGGCTCAAATGGTCAATGACTATGGAAACAGTAAGTCTCCTGAAGTGAGGGTGGGAATGGGAGAGAGTGAGTGCACCTGCAGGCTGGGTAAGGGCCGGCAGTACTGGAGCACGAGTTCTCACTGTGTGAGCATATAAGCAGCAGCAACACAAAGACAGAATTGTGTTTCAGAGAGTATGTGTGTGGGTGTCTTTCTCCCATACACTCACTTTCTCTCTGACACACCCATACACTGTCAGCGTCTTTGTGTCTCAGAGACTATGTATATGTCTGACACTGGCTGGCAATGTGGTTAAGAACGTAAGAACATGCCATACTGGGTCAGACCAAGGGTCCATCGAGCCCAGCATCCTGTCTCCAACAGTGGCCAATCCAGGCCATAAGAACCTGGCAAGTTCCCAAAAACGAAGTCTATCTCATGTTACTGTTATTTTCTAAGTCAGCTTAATTAATAGCAGGTAATGGACTTCTCCAAGAACCTATCCAATCCTTTTTTAAACACAGCTACACTAACTGCACTAACCACATCACCATATTACTTGGCAACTGGTTCATGAGCTGGTTGGTTGGCAAAAGACTTTAATACCAGACCAGGAATCTAAGATATAATTATGAGAGATGTAACCAGTCTTGCAGGATGGATGGCAACCGATTGCATGGATGGAAGAGGGCACGCAGCTCCGTTTGCTCACCTCTGATCTAGTGTGTGTTCTACAACTTAGTTATTTAGGAAAAATGTGATATTTATGTTAGAACTTTTTTGGCTCAGTTCTGCCAGGCTCCAGGTCACATGATATACCTATGAAGGGTCAGTTTGGTGTGCTTTTGGGAACTGTTAAAACACATGTTACAGGGAAAATGCACAAGGGAGTCAGACAGATACCTTGTGAGCGGATTTTGAAAAAATCCCCTAGGCTGATATTTTCCTGCAATCCGCCCCTGCCTCCAGGTGAAGAATGACTACAACAGCAGAAATACCTACAATACCTGAAAGTAATCTGCTCTGAAGTGACGAAAAGCGGAATGTAAAAATCTATATAGGGTGGGAAGGCAAGATGGCTGCGTGTTAAGGTTGCTGAAAGCTGTGTGGCTCTTTCTGTTGGAGATAAGCTCCTGGGTTCAAGCCCCCAGGTATAATAATGTGGACATCCAGGACCTCACTCACTCGCCATTCCCATTCGTCTACCAAGAACCACATTGCACCTTCTTTGGGTAAAATAAGGCCGCAGCTTTATTAACCTGGAGACCCGAGCCCAGCATAACATGGCAACCATATTAACAATATATTAACAATGTCTTAACAATAGCGGTTTCAGCTTCCCCCTTTACAGACCATCCACCGCTCCCCCGGCAGGAATAGTCACCACCAGCCTTCGGCTCAAACCGCCGGCTTTTTCCCCCCACCGAGTTCAGGCTCCCGCCGCCATCCTGCAAGGAGTCCCGCCGGCCATCTCCCGCCACTTCTAGCAAGGAGCTCCACTTTGACAACAGCCCCCCTCAGTTGTCTCCGCTGTCTTCCGCTGAAACCCCCATTTAACAATGAACCAAATCGACTATTCAGGCTCGGGCCCTCCGCCAGCTCCCCCACACCGCTGCGACAACAAGCCTAACCCCAACAACCTATACATGAGGGAGGGTGGGAGGGGATTCACTCCGCTGCTATCTTCTTGCTGCCGCCCCAAGCTCTCCCGTGCATGCGCCGCACCTTCTCCACCTCCCTCGACCCCGATGGCCAGCCGGCCAATCGGAGCCGCCGGGACCATGGCAATGCCATGCCCCCCAATCCCTGCCTTCCCTCGCGCTTCTCCCTAACTCTTCACTCCACCCCCCCCCCCCGCTCTGGCCTCACCGCGACCTGACCGCTTGCCCTTTTGGCCGGCCCCCCCCCCCCCCCCCCTCCGTGCTCCGTCCCTCGCACCCCGCCCCGCGAGGCTCTCGAGCGGGCCTGGGCCAACATTATCTGGCCCGATCGGCCACAAGGGCCCGGTCGGGCGTCCATAATGTGGACATCCAGGACCTCAGTCACTCGCCATTCCCATTCGTCTACCAAGAACCACATTGCACCTTCTTTGGGTAAAATAAGGCCGCAGCTTTATTAACCTGGAGACCCGAGCCCAGCATAACATGACAACCATATTAACAATATATTAACAATGTCTTAACAATAGCGGTTTCAGCTTCCCCCTTCACAGACCATCCGCCGCTCCCCCGGCAGGAATAGTCACCACCAGCCTTCGGCTCAAACCGCCGGCTTTTTCCCCCCACTGGGTTCAGGCTCCCGCCACCTGCCTGCAAGGAGCCCTCCCGAGTGGACTCCTGCCGCCATCCTGCAAGGAGTCCCGCCGGCCATCTCCCGCCACTTCTAGCAAGGAGCTCTACCTTGACAACAGCCCCCCTCAGTTGTCTCCGCTGTCTTCCGCTGAAACCCCCATTTAACAATGAACCAAATCGACTATTCAGGCTCGGGCCCTCCGCCAAAGACACGGGCAGCCCCTGCCCGTGACCCCCCAAAGATGCGGCCTACAGTAATGGGAATATCCCCTCCAGGACCTCCTGGATGGCGACCAGGAAGAGGTCCATCCCCAGAAAGGACAGGTGAACCCCGTCCCTGCCGAACAACCCTGCGACACTACCCCATGACCATTCATGTTGAATATGTCGCCCCCCCCCAAACGGGCCAACCATGCGCCAATCTGTTGATTGGCCTTGGCCCGGCTCCGCCGCCAGATGACCCGCTCTGCCTCCGCCGGTCTGAGCACCATGTCCGACCAGCAGAGGATGGTAGTCGGCAACAACAGGGAGACTGTCATCAAATCCTTCCGGACGATGCAGATAAACTGCTTGCCCGGCATCTTCCCCCAATCGTTCCCCCCCAAATGGATTACCAGCGCCTGCGGCGGGTCCCTAACTCCCCGGCAGGCGAGATCCAGGTGAGCCCCATACGGTCGTCCGCAGGCGTGCCGGTGAGCCCAGTGCGTATAGGAATGTCCTAAGATCCACACGGACCTCCCTTCCGCCACCGCACCTGCAAGGAAACCAGCATTAGAACCGCTCAGCAGAGTCCCTGCCCCAGCCGGACATAACCCTGGTACGCCGGCGAGCTCCACCGACCGATTCTCTGGATGATTCCCCCCCCCAGGCCCGCCCTCGCCGCAGACGTCGCTGCGCCAATCCGAAAAGAATGCGTCCCGAAGTCTCGCGCATCCAACCCTGCCACCGTCAAGGCGCGCCGCAGCACCATTTCGAACTGGTATTTTGTCAGCGGACGAGAATTCGCATGGACCAAAAACCCCCCCGCCCCAGCCGGCCGAAGCCGACAGTAACTCACCGCATTGGCCACCGGGCACGACTGCAGCCCCGGAACCGCCCTGAGTACGATCGATACCCCCGACCCCGCTGGTCCATTTTGGAGCGCGGAATCCGTATGACCACAGAGCCGCTGGTTACCACCACATGACCCACCAGCAGCCCCGGGTAGTCCGTGCTGCTCGCCGACCTGGCCACCAACTCGCTCACCCAAACGCCCCGAAAAATGCGAACACGAACGCCGCCTGAAACAGAACCGTCTCGTAAGAGGACGAGCAGAGTCCCGGCAAGGCATCCCATAAGCGCAGCAAGACCTCGTGAGTGATCGGCCTGCGCCTATCCGGCCTCCTCCCCACCGCCCGCAGCCAGCCCGCGAGCACCCTCCGCACCACGAAGCGTCCCGCCGGAAAGCCCCACCCATGCGCCCGCATAAAAAAGGAAAACCCTGCCATTTGCCGCCCAACAGCCGTCTGCGAAAAGCCCGCCTTCCTGGCCCATTCCAGGAAGCGCACCAGGGCCACGTCCGGCACCGGGCCGCCTGGCCACCCCAGGGCAGACAGAAACCCCGCCACCTTCCTCGCCCCTCCTACGTAACCTGACCAAGTTGAAGGGGCTAGTGAAGCCCGCAGCAAGCTCCAGGCTTCCGGGCACCAAATCTCCAGAGGGAAGAGGGCACGACCGCCCCGCTCAGGTCCGCATCCGGGGCCAACTCTCGGAACAACTCCCACTTGAAACGAGAAAGAGAGTCAGCCACCCCGTTAGCCACCCCAGGGACGTGCCGCGCCCACACCGATGCATTGAGCAACATGCACTGCTTGACCATCTCCCGCACCATCTCCCGCAACAACTCGGAGACCAAGACACAACGGGCCGTTCTCTTAATGATGATGTCTACCACCCCTCGATTATCACACCAGAATACGACCCGCATATCCCGCAGCCTCGACCCCCAAACATGCAGCGCCACCACGATGGGGAACAATTCCAGGAACGTTATATTCTTGGTTGACCCGGCCTCCACCCACTCCGCCGGCCACGCAGCCGCACACCATGCCCCCTGAAAGTACGCCCCAAACCCCACCGACCCTGCCGCGTCCGTGAAGAGCTCCAGATCGTGATTCGACGCCGGATTAGATTGCCAAAACGCCAAACCATTGAAATGCTCCAAGAAGGCATCCCAGACCCTCAAGTCCCCTCGCAACCACGCAGTCACCCGAATCCTGTGATGACGCTTCCGAACTCCCGCCATGGAATGCGACAGCCGCCGCAGGAAGACGCGAGCCATGGGCATCACCCGGCAGGCAAAGTTGAGACTGCCCACCAGCGATTGCATTTCAACTAGCGTCAGCTTGTGCCGCCACAACGCGGTCCGTACCAGGCTCCGCAACCACACGACCTTATCCGCCGGCAGTCTCGACATCATGGCTTCCGAGTCAAGTTCAATCCCCAGGAAAACTAACCGAGTGCAGGGACCCTCCGTCTTACCCGCTGCGAGCGGAACCCCAAACTCCGCCGCTACGCCCTGGAATTGCCCCAGCACCCGCTGACATTCCCTCGAGTCCCCCGGGCCCACGAAGAGAAAATCATCCAAGTAGTGGACAATATCCTGGGACCCCGCCCTCCTGCTCACCACCCAGTGCAGGAAGGAACTGAACGCCTCAAAGTAGGCACAAGCGATCGAACAACCCATCGGCATGCATTTATCCACGAAAAACACCTGCTGAAAGCGGAACCCTAACAGGCGGAAACAGTCCGGATGAACCGGCAAAAGCCGGAACGCCGACTCTATATCTGCTTTGGCCATGAGGGCACCCTGCCCGCATCGCCGCACCACCCGCACCGCCGAGTCGAAGGACGCATACCGCACCACGCACAGTTCCTTGGGGATCCCGTCATTCTCCGACCGCCCCTCAGGAAACAATAGGTTATGAATCAGGTGAAATTTTCCCGCCTCCCGCTTGGGAATCACCGCCAACGGCGAGAGCACCAGATCAGGGAGTGGAGCGACCTCGAACGGGCCCGCAATCCGCCCCAACGCCAGTTCCGCCCGCAACTTGTCCCATACCACCGCGACCAAGCGCCGGACCGAAGGGCAGTTGTCCCCCACTGCCGCCCCCGCCCCCCGTACCCGGGATACGAAACCCCGCCGAAAACCCCTCCTGCAACAGCCTCGCCGCCTCCGCCTCCGGGTAAGCTCCCAGCCAGGGAAGCATAGCCGCCAGGCGGACCGGCGTCGCCGCCCTGCCTAACCCATCACTTGCCTGGACCCTTGGCAGCCGAGGCGCCCGCTGGGCCATCGCCCTGCTTCTTGGTGCATCGGGCGGCCGGATGCCCCACTCCGCATGCCGAACATGCGTGCCGGAACTTGCAATCGGGGAAGAGGCACGTGGCACAGTTAAACCGCCAACACACATCGCTACGTCCTGCCCCGAGCTTTGCCGGGCCCCCCGACGGGGCCTCCTTCCGAAAGGGCCATGCGACCCCCCCGCTTGATGACGCGCCGAGACCCGCCGCCCCCCCCCCCCCCCCCCCGACACCCTGGCAGCCATTTGGGTGAGCCACAATCCCACATCCTGCGTACCCCCAGGGGATTCACTCCGCTGCTATCTTCTTGCTGCCGCCCCAAGCTCTCCCGTGCACGCGCCGCACCTTCTCCACCTCCCTCGACCTCAATGGCTAGCCGGCCAATTGGAGCTGCCGGGACCATGGCAACGCCATGCCCCCCAATCCCTGCCTTCCCTCGCGCTTCTCCCTAACTCTTCACTCCACCCCCCCCCGCGCTGGCCTCACCGCGACCTGACCGCTTGCCTTTTTGGCCTCCCCCCCCCTCCGTGCTCCGTCCCTCGCACCCCGCCCCGCACGGCTCTCGAGCGGGCCTGGGCCCACATTATCTGGCCCGATCGGCCACAGGGGCCCGGTCGGGCGTCCATCCTAGTAATTATGTGTGGCCATTTGTGTAGGGGATAAGCTCATGGGTTCAAGCCCCCAGGTATAATCCCAGTAATTGTGTGTGTTTATATGAGATTAGCTCCCCAGGTCAGAGCCCCTAGGCAGGATACCAATGAGCACGGTCTGAACCCATAACACGGCGTCTGTGCCTTTACCATCGGAGTGTTGGAGTCATCTTCCCAGATTGTTCTGTCCTCTTTGGATGTTCCTGTTCAAGATTCGAGAGCAGGTTTGGTATCTCTGGCTTCTGGTCCCGATTTTTCCGCTCTACCATCATCAGGGGACCTTTCAAAACCTCTCATTAAACCGGCAGAAGTAACTCTGTATTCTGTTTGGGAACTGGTTTCTTGCTTTGGTCAAGATTTGAATGCAGTTTCTCATAAGTTGGACTCATTTACTGCTAAATTGGACCCTCTGGTCTCTTTCCATGATCTCAAAATACGCAAGCATGACTAAAAAAATTGTTTCAACAGAATTTGGATAATATTGTTGTAATTCAGTCAAATTTGGTTCAAGGGTGTGGAGTTCTTTCTAGAAGGGTTGAATTTCTTGAAAACTCATCAAGACATCTGAATTTATGTTTCCTTAATTTCCCCAAAATTATGGGTGAACTTCCTATTATGACCTTAAAGAGATATTTTTCTTAGGGTACTTAAATTTTCAGCTGGCTATTTTTCTTCCAGTTTCTCCACGCTCTAATCCACCTTCCTTTAATGTGTCTCAGTTTTTAGCAACGTCTGGATATGAAATAATTGAATTTACCACTTTGCTTGTTTCTTTTGTGTTAGATGCTGACTTAAACAAGGTCATGTCTCTCTATTTTTGTAATTTTAATTTGGAATTTCATGGCCAGAAAGTTCGTATTTTTCCAACTCTATAGAATTACTCAGGAGCATAGAAGAAGGTGTTGGCAATAGGGGCTACCTTTCTGCTACGTTATCCCTGTAAATGTCATGTTAAATTCCATGCCAATAATTATATTTTCTTTTCTCCTGAACAGTTAAAATTGTTTATCGATGCTAGGAAAAATCTGACATCCACTCCAGTTTCCCACGTAGACCAGCAGACTTGACTTTATAGTTGCAGGGTGAATATTATCGCTAAAGCATTTTCTTATATATTTTTTTCTTTAACCTCGCTCTCTGTTTTCTTTGCTCCTTCAATTTCTTTTGTTAAAATGGTGTAAACAGCATCAGTATGATGATATTGTTTTTTTCTTTTTTTGATATTTCCTTTTGTTATTGATTCTAACCATTTCATATTGTGTTACACAGTAACTGCGTGCTTTGTTAATATAAAAGCTTAATAAAATATAAATGAAAACAAAAATCTATATAAATAAATAAATGAAGGCCTGGTCGCTAGGAAAGATGTTAGTAAGAAAACACATTATAATCATCCTAAACCTTGCACATCTCTTCATTTCCAAATCATAGAACCAGAATGAAATAACCAGTTAAAAAAAAAAACCAAGGCCCAAACGGATCAAGGCAACAAGCCTCAGACGGAAATCAGCGTAGCCACGCTCGGTAGGAGGTCAAGGTGAGCGTAAGGAGGAGCAACAGGGGTGACGCTGGGTCGGACTCCTCCTCTCCGGCTCATGCCCCGCCCCGCCCCGGTGCGTGCGGTTCCCGGCGTGGAGATGGCCGCACGCGCTTGCTGGGAGTACTGTGGTGACCCGCAGCCAGGACAGAGGGCTGCGCTCGGTAAGGGCACTGGCTGCTGTCACTTTTGGAAGTGGCCGTTCCCAACGGGGTCTCGGGAGCTTCTTGTTGTAGAAGAGTGCTGTTGGTTTTGTGGGCATTGGGCGGTACTCAGCGTGGCGGGTGTATGGTGGCACTGAGTCTGATTTGCTGCAGACACCGTTTCAACTCATGTGGTGTTGGATTTTGGAGATGGGAGGAACAGGAGCCACCCTGTCTGCACTTTTTGGTTATTGCTCGAGGGTCTCTTGTGGCCAGCCCCCCCCCCCCCCCCCCCCCCCGAGGAAGGGCCATAGGGCACGCGACCACCTACTACGAGTTACAAAGTAGGAAAAATCCTTGAAATTGTTGCAGTACAGAGCTCGAGTTAATTGCAGTGTTGTTCTTGCAATTAACTTGGTCTGCTAATTGGCTCTAATTTCTCATGAGGGGCTCCAGTTCTGGTTTCAACCCTCTGCTTCCAAGGCCTTGTACTTCTAATTTGTCTGTGACAAAGACTACAAGCCCATTCGTGTTATGAGGTAAAACCAGATCTGGATCAAAGTGTTGTGAAAAGTTTGAAGGAAGGTAATACGTTGACATTTTTAATACAAGATTAAAAAAAATAAATATGGACTATAAACTTGGTTACATGATTATACCCTGGTGCATACTTTGAGAAATTGCAGTGCACCACACTGAATAATACTGCTTTACGGTGGTGGTCACTATCAGATGTATATAGGCTTTATAGGGGCAGTTTTCAAAACCGAAGGCAAGTGAAGAAAAGTCTGCTGGTGGATTTTATATAATTATAAATTATATCATTTTATATAATTTTTCAAAGAAACAATATGTGCATACTTTCCTTTTGAAAATAGCACCTTTATCTGCAGATACCTTTTCTGACCAAAGCAATACACACAGTTTTGAAAATCCACGATTAAGCGCATTGTTTTCTCCACAATCCTTTCAGGGAGTGTTTGGATCTTAGTTACATAGGGCAGCTGGTTATTGGGCCTGCTGTCTAAACCCTAATAAATGCTGATCAATGTTGTCAGATCTCTCAAGAATAATGAGCCCAATCACTTTTAGAAGATGAGAGTGAGGGTGTTCATATAAATTCTGTTGTTGTTTTATCAGTATTGATCAGAGATGGAAGTGGATCACTCAGGGAGTGATGGAAGTGGATCTGCAGGGATAGAAAAACAGATATGGATCCTGTGCATAGAAGTATGACTAGAATGAAAGCTGAAAACTGGGATGTAGGATCCATGGTAGTGCATTTATTTATTTTTATTTTTTTACCAGAGAGTGATGAATTGCCTTGATTGGGTGAAAGGAGAGTTAGACCTGGGATGTGTGCTACATGTAGTTTACTTGGATTTCAACAAAGTTTTTTCTTTTGTTTTTTGGTGGAGGCTTGTAAATAAACTGACTGGCCTGAGGGTGAACCTCAAGGTGGTGGACTGGATTAGAAATTGATTGCATTATAAACAAAGGGTAGTGGTAAATGGGATTTACACTGAGGACAGAAAGGGGGATTCCTTCACATCCTGCAGACCAGTTCAAACCAATGGGGGATTTCCTCCTACCAGCAGAGGGAAGCAGAGGACCAATCTCTTTGCTTTCTCGGCATCTCTCTATATAACGTGGTCCTGTCAGAGGAGGCATAAGTAGTCCTTTACCTCCAGCAGAGGGTAGGTGGAAGGTCTGTCAAAAGAAAAAGAAAAAAAGAGCTGCCCAGAAATTGGGTAGTGTTCCTCCCTGGAAGGCCGGGGCTGAGTCTGGGCATTGCACTCGGGGACAGCCGGTGGTGTTTGCTCTTCCCTGCCCCCAGGGCAACACAAGTATTGGCCTCGGGATTCCCAGCACGTGAAGTAGCAGCGATGAAGGTCTCGGCCCAGGGTTCCTCTCCTCCTCGGAGTCTAGGTTTAGAGAAGGGGAGGAGGTGTGGGCGGTGCATGCTGAGTTCTTTTTGTAAAAACTGTGATGGGGAAAAGAAGCAGTGCAGTCCTCGATGAAGGGAAGTGTTCTAGTCATAGCCCCAGGTCCCAGTCCTCTCACTTCCACCAGCACAAAGGTCCCCAGGAGTATCAAGCCTGCCTAGACCACCCCTGATATGGGAAACAGGGCAGGAAGGCCAGAGGTCACTGGAGTTGGAAGGTTCCAGGAGCCCCGAGTTTTCAGTGCACATTATAAAGAAGATTCATAAAGCCTATTTGGTATTAAAGGGGCAGCAGAGTCAGCAACCCCAGGCCCCGAGGGGCATGAGACAAAGGCCGTCCAGGAAGAGAGCATGATGGGAGTTGGAGGGCGTAATGTCTCCCTGGTGCCATGAACCCAGCCCAAGGGAAGAAATAGTTTCCACTGGGAATCGGACAAGGAGGAGCTGGAAGAGGGTGAACTGCGTTTGACTGAGTGGTTAGACTGTTCAGACAGTAAGAAATGAGTGCTCCTCATTTGTAAAATCTCTAAGGAGTTGCAGTTAGAGAAGGGGCAGCTAAAAGAGGATTTATAGGTTTTTATATACCGACAACCATTTGCACATCGTGTAGGTTTACAGATAACTAAAAACTTTTTGGCAGTGTCAATATATAGAACATTTTGGCAGTGCTATTACATAGAACAGTAAACGATGCATACAAGAGAAAAACATGAACAAATGGAAACTGGGTAACTATTTACAGGGAACAACGGTTCCTCAACCGGGGGCGGAAGAGGGAAAAGTCGACAGGAGCACATTGTGAGGATAATACATCGAGAACACTGTAAACAGCTCACGAGGTCATCGGGGAGAAGGTTATTGTGAGAAAAAGTCAACAGGAGCACATTGTAAAGGGTGATGCAGGGAATGCATTATACACAGCTTAGAGGGTCATCAGGAAGATGGTTGTTGAGGGAAGGGTAGGCCTGTAAGAATAGCCAGGTTTTAGGTTTTTTTTGAATTTGGGTGTCGATGTTTCAGAGTGCAGGTCTGGGGGCATAGAGTTCCAAACAGATCTCTACATTATTAAAAGCATGAAAACCTTCCACCTCCCGAACATACACGAGTTTGGAAATGCTTTCAGCACTGGTGTGAACAGCGGGCTGCCAATCCAAAGAAGGCAGACTTGCCAGTAATCTTGCAATTCCTGCAGGCAGGCCTGGAGAAAGGCCCAGTGGTAAATTCTTTAATAGTACAGGTGGCAGCAATCGCCTGCTTCAGAGGACAGATTAAAGGAGTCCCTTTAGGTGCTCAGGTGGATATATCTAGATTTCTAAAACGTGCGAACTGAGTACGCCCTCTGAGGAGAAACCAGGTGCCAACATGGACCTAAACCTGGTGCTGAGAGCACTAACACAGTCCCCTTTGAGCCAAATAGGCATTGATAAAGTACCTCACACAAAAACGGTGTTTCTGTTGGCAATCTGTTCAGCTAGGAGAATCTCAGAGCTGCAAGCCCTGTCATGCAGGGACCTGTATTTGTTATTCTCCAGACAAAGTCACACTTAGACCGGTCCCTTCATTCCTATGCAAAGTGATGTTGCATTTTCATATGAATGAGGCAGTGGTCCTGCCAGGCTTTAGGAAAGAAGGGAGAGCGAGTAAGAAGCCGTGCACGAAAGGTCTGGATATAAGAAAGATCCTATCCTGTTCAGATATCTGGAGACCACCAACCAATTCAGAAAGTCAGGTTGTTTGTGCTGTATGCAGGGCCACTCAAAGAGGAGGCAGCGTCAAAGGCCTCTTATCGCAAGATGGATTAAGGAGGCAATAGCCTCAGCTTACCTGCTCAAGGGGAAGAAGGTGCCAGAAGGTCTCAAGGCACACTCCACCAGAGCACAAGGAGCATCAAAAACAGAGTCCGGAGCAGTTTTGCCACTAGATATCTGCAAAGCAGCTACTTGGGCCTTGCTGCATTCCTTCATTAACATTATAAGTTAAACTTATAGGAGCAGAAGGATGCTATGTTCGCTGGGATGATGCAGGCAGCTATGGAGCACTCCCGCCAGGATGAGTGCTGCTTAGGTACATCCCCGTTGGTCTGGACTGATCTGCAGGACATGAAGGAAGGTGTAATTGGTCCTTACCTGCTAATTTCATAGAAACATAGACATGATGGCAGAAGAAGACCGAACGGCCCATCCAGTCTGCCCAGCAAGCTACGCACTTTATCCTTTTTTTTTTTTTTTTTATCTTTTTCTCTCTCCCACCTGTTACTATTGGCTTCCAGTACCCTCCAGCCCTAATTTCCGTTCCTTTAGTCCTGTCAGACCAGTCCAGAACCCACCCTAAGAGGAATTTTCATTGCATTTCTTTCCTCTCATGCCTTATTTACGGTAATTATAAAAGAAGGGAAAATATCAAGATATAGGGAGCAGGAAAAGTAATTACTTCCTTCGCTGTGAAAACCTGAGGAAGGGGAAGAGTGACATTAAGTCTTGAATTTTGATTTTTTTGTTTGCAATGCATTTTTTTTCATCAGACCTTAAGACACAAGGATATAGAGTATTTTACAGTCACTCGGAGGAGTAGATAGAATCAAACACAGTACATATCCAGGAAGAGAAGGATACTCTAGTGCTCAGGTGTAGCAGGAAGGAACACATATCCAGCTTGGGCAATCGATTACTGACTCTTCCGATGGGACCACATTATATAGAAAGGCACCGTGAAGGTAAAGAGATTGGTCATCTTCCTCCCTCTGCTGGTCGGAGGAAATCCCCCATTTGGTCTGGACTGGTCTGTTAGGACTAAAGTAAAGGAAATTAGAAGGCAAGGACAAATTTCAGCTTAGAGGTGCACCTTGGGGATGGATTGAGGAGCTGGTTTGTTCAATATTTTTGTGAACAGTATAGTGGAGGAGTCTGGCTCTTTGTAGTTGAGAAGGATTTGCATCAACGTGGACACCTCAGAGGGAGTAGGTAGAATGAAGAGTGATGTAAATGAACTTGCGTAGTGGTTGAGTGCTTGGCTGCTAAGTTTTAATGCAAAAAAGTGCAGAGTTAGGGAGAAGTACACAGTGTACCAAACAGGCCTGAGGAATTCTAGGGTACATAAGGAGAGGTGTAACCTGTAGAAAAAAGCGATGATAATGCCTCTGCATAGGTCATTGAGACCTCCCCTGGAGTATTTTGTCTCATTCTGGAGGGAGTACCTCTAAAAGGATGTGGACAGAGTATAGAGAAGGGCTACCAATATAGTACAGAACCTGTATTAAAAACCTTCTAAAATAAGATTTAAGGGTATGTATATCCTAGAGAAGAGACTGAGATGTTACATAGTAACAATGATGATGGCAGAAAAGGACCAAATGGTCCATCCAGTCTGCCCAGCAAGCTTTGTATGGTAGTATTTACCACGCTGTGCAGCTTACCTGCATGTTTCTCTTAAGGGTAGCAACTGCCGCTCTGTGCACTTATTCTCAAGCTTTATGATAGCCGATAAAAAAAAATTTACTGCTAGCAACATTTTAACAGGGTGATGAGCCCTGTTAAAATGTGTTAAGAAACGCTGTTTAATGTAACGCCTTTATTGCGACAGTTTTGTTCTATGTAAACCGACCTGATTCGATACTTGTATTGAGAATGCCGGTATATAAAAATCCGAAATAAATAAATAAATAAATGAGCCTTCTTGAAAATTCAGGCAGTGCTAACGTGTTTTGCTTATGGACTTGGCCTTAGAAGCAGTCCTGTGCTTTTTCCCTAATGTCTGCGTATCAGTACCCCAGACCATAAAAGTCAGGGCCTGTGTTGGTTGTCATCTGAATCCAATTTCTCTTCCACCCACCCACCACCATCAAAGTGGAGAGTGATGTTATAGTTGCATCACAAGCATCAAGGCTTATTGATTAAAGATAGTAATTAATACCTTGTCTTCTGTTAAGGCTTGTAATTGCTACTCCGTGTAGGTTACTTTCATGCTTATCAGTTCCTCAGAATGTAAAAATCCGGGCCCTCATTGATTGCTGTCTGAATACAACTCCCGGTTTCCCCCTGCTGTGTAAATGGAGAGCAATATTGCAGTTGCATCAAAAACATCAAGACTTATTAATTAAGGGTAGTAACCGCCACGCCAGCAAATTACTCCCATGCACCCTTTTCTTCATTTCCATCCTCTAGCTTTTTGAGATCCACAGTGTTTATCCATGCCTCTTAGAATTCTTTGACTATTTTCATCTTCATTACCTCCTCTGGAAGGACATTTCAGGCATCCACCACCCTTGTCATGAAGAAATATTTTCTGGTGTTGGTTCTGAGTCATCCCCCTGGAGTTTCATTTCATGACCCCTAAATCTACTGGAAAAGGTTTGACGTTTTCATCATTAAAGCCTTTCAGGTGTCTGAAGATCTGTATCATATCTCCCTTGCATCTCCTCTCCTCCTGGGTGTACATATTTAGATTCTTCAGCCTCTCATAAGTCTTCCGATACTGACCCAAAACCATTTTGGTTGCTCTTCTCTGGACCACCTCCAGCCTGTGTCTATCCTTTTTGAGATACGGGCTCCAGAATTGAATATAGTACTCCAGGTGAGACCTCACCAAGGGCCTGTACAAGGGCATTATCAGCTTCTTTTTCTTACTAGATAATCTTCTCTCTGTGCAGCCCAGCATTCTTCTGACTTTAGCTATCACCTTGTCACATTGCTTCAGCATCTTCAGTTCGTCAGACACTATTACCTCAAGATGTCTCTCTTGGTCCATGCACAACAATCTTCCCCCCCCCCCCCCCACATTGCATACAACTATTTCCATTCTCTCTACTCGTTCAGGTGTGTCAAAAGAACAAATGATGTAAAAAATGAAAAATAATTTTCGTGTTTTTTTTTGGGGGGGGGGAGTTCTTGGCCAACAGTTCATGATATGTGGTTCGGGGAGGGGGGGGTAAATTCTGGAGTAACAGAAAATATTTAATCATGGAAAGATAAAATGCATGGAACAGCATCCTAAGGGAGATATCTGAGGCAAAAACAGAGCTCAAAAAAACATGGGATAAGCAGAGAGTAAACGGAAAAGCATATTTGGGCCTATTACAGGAATGAAATTGGCTAGACTAGAAAGCCTTTATGGTTCTTATCTTCCATCATATTCTGTGTGTTCAGACATACAGCAGTACTTTGCATGTTGCTTGGAGGAGACAGTGGAATAGGAGAACTAGTAGTCTTAATGAAAAAGTAATTCCCAAATCTTGAAAGCAGGGAGTATCTGCCATTTAATATAACCTCCTGATTTGTAGTAGACTGCTGGAGCAGAGTGTCACTTTTTTTGATGAGGTGCTCTGTGGTTTCAGCAGAGAGTGAACATTGCAGTGCTTTTTCCTGCTTTCACATGAAACATTTTTTTTTTAATTGAAATTTTTATTATGGTTTGCACACATCCAAAAATATTATACATGGTTCTAGAATAAAACAATAATTAACCAAACACGTTTTCCAGGTATATATGAAAAGCAAATAAAGTAGAAATGCAAAAGTATAAAAGCATGTGTCATGCTTCCCCCACACCATATTAGAAAGTATATATCAGATATCTATTAACATGACAGTCTGGAAACCTAGGCCAAACCAACAAAGTAAAAACTATAATCTCCCCCACCCCAAGAAACTCCCACCTCCCTTCCCTTCTTTCCAGTATGGACATACATACATGACTCAAAATGGAATAGATTAAAGATGAGACACCATCTGCAGGTCAGTGTAAGCAAAGGAAAGAAACAAAGTAAATAAAACAATCAATCTCCACAAATCATACAGACCCTCGCTCAGATTTGTTCAGGCATTTATGTTGAACAGTGGAGATCCTATATAAAGTATACACCGTCTTAAGCCTGTCTTGTATTTCACAAAAGTGTGGGACCCTTGAATCCATCCAGAGCCTTGCTATATCACATCTAGCTGCTACACAAATATGCTGAACTAACAACTGCTCATGCTTGCTTCCTTGGGAAATGGAGACATTAAGTAATGCATGTTTCCTAGAGTGTAGCAGATGGATTCACGACCAATGGGTATAGTGTGCTCCTGATAGCAGTTGGAGACGGAGTCAGATTTCAGTCTGATGTCAGCACCAGTACATATACCTGTGCAGGAAGCTCTGCTCTTCAGTATTTTCCGACTCCATAGCAGTTCTGTACTCTATACACGCTTGCTCAGCGTTAGAGTATTCAAACCAAATAAGAAAGAAAATTCCAAACAAAGAAGAAATCTTACCTCTACAGACGAGCCCCGCTCTCCTGTGGTGATACCTAAGGGTCCCTCCCCTAGTTGAGAAAACATCAACTGGAAATTGAAGTATGCTCACTAACCACTGGGTTACCTCTCTCCAATAAGCTTTAATATGGAGACATTCCCACCACAAATGAATGAAGGAGCCCAATCCCAATCTTCCAACATAGGTCTGTATGAAAAGAAATCATCTTATGAAGACAAGTTAGGGTCAAATACCAATGGTACAAGACTATAACCATTTTCAGTTATATTAGCGGAGATAAGACCTGTCCCTTGGCTTAGAAAATAGCTGACCACTGTTCTGTAGAGAAGTCACTTTCCAAATCAAGTTCCCAGAATTTGACAAAAGGTTTGAATGGCAAATCACAATTTAAAAACATCTAGAGTTTTGAGAGAACCTCTTTTATTCTATTCACATTTTTACAGAGCGATTCAAAATAGGGACAACTTGGCCCAATGGGTCTCCTATCTTTGTGTGTAACACAAAATGGCTAAGTTGCATGTAGGGAAATACAGCCTGGTCAGGAAGATCATAAGTTGCTTGTAGTGTTGGAAAATTAATAAGCCCAGATAAGCCCCATACATTGTTCCCATCTTAAAATCCCAAGTGATTGCCAGGTTTGGAAAGCTGGATTCGTCAACCCAGGCAAAGAGTGGTGATTATAATAGAGATTTGCTATAATGATAATCCCTGAATCCAACTAAAAGAGTACGCCACCTATCCCACACCAAAAGGGAAAGTGATAATGATGGGGATACATCTCTGGTGATTTCCCAAGCCTGTTTAGGCTGCCAAATTAATGAAGAGAGAGGCAATTTGCCCAGTAAGGCCTGTGCTAAAACTACCCAAGGTTTTGAATTGTCTGTGCAATGCCAGTCTACTATTGCCCTGAGATTAGATGCTGCATAGAACCAGGCCAAATTGGGTACCCCAAGCCTCCCCTGGATTTAGGTAAAAATAAAACGCGACTGGTCACCCGGAGACATTTGTTCCCCCAAACAAATCTAACCAGTCTATTCTGCCACACTTTTAACACGGAAGCCATTCTTCCCACTGGGAGCGTCTGAAAAAGATAACTACCGTATTTTTTGCTTCATAAGACACACCTGACCATAAGATGCACCTAGAATTCAGAGCAGGAAAATTAAAAAAAAAAAAAAAAATGGTGTGCTAAACCGGCTCTGTTCCCGGGTGTCTGTGCGTCTTATGGAGCAAATTAGGATAGGGCATAAAATGTTTTGGTTTTTTTTTTGGTCCCCATTCCCCATCCCAACCCTTTAAATGTAATTAACTACAACCCCCCACCCTCCTGACCCCCCCCCCCCCCCAAGACTTGCCAAAATTCCCTGGTGGTCCAGCGGGGGTCCGGAGCGATCTCCTGTACTCAGGCCGTCGGCTGCTAGTATTCAAAATGGCGCCGATAGCCTTTGCCCTTACTATGTCACAGGGGCTACCGGTGCCATTGGTCGGCCCCTGTGACATAGTAAGGGCAAAGGCTATCGGCGCCATTTTGAATACTGGTAGCCGAGTGCAGGAGATCGCTCCGGACCCCCGCTGGACCATCAGGGACTTTTGGCAAGTCTTGGGAGGGGGGGGGGTCAGGAGGGTGGGAGGTTGTAGTTAATTAAATTTAAAGGGTTGGGATGGGGAATAGGGACAAAAAAAAAACATTGGTTGTAGTTAGGTGGGTTTTTTTTTGTTTTTTTTTTTATATTCGCTCCATAAGATGCACAGACATTCCCCCCCCCCCCCCCCCCCCCCCCCCCCCCCCCCCCCCCCCCCCCCACTTTTGGGAGAAAAAAGTGCGTCTTATGAAGCGAAAAATACGGTAATTCGTGGCAGCACATTCATCTTTAGAGTGGCTATTCTCCCCAACCAGGAAATATGGTAACGATTCCATTCCTCCATATTCTTATAGATCCCAGCCATTAATGGAACATAGTTTAACTTAAATAGATCCTCCCTGCTACTTATATAAACCCCCAGATACTTAATCTTATGTTTCGCCAACTTAAACAGGAATTTCCCCGAAGTATCTTCTTTCCATTACAGGGAACTGTAATATTCAGTATTTCGGACTTGTCCCAGTTGATTCGGAACCCTGATACAGAGCTAAAGGCTTCTGTTTCACTGTTGCTGGAATTGACTCTAAAGGATCTGTTAATGTACAAAGAACATCATCAACAAATTAAAGACAATTTGGAAGAGAAAGGCCCAAGCATAATACCACTAATGGCCATATTACTCTGAATCCTAGTAGCAAATGACTCCCAAAAAAGGGCAAACAGGAGAGGAGACAATGGGCATCCTTGTCTTGTGCCCCTGCCTACTAAAAACACATCTCAGTAACCCCGTTAACCTTAATATAGGCTTTAGGATTTTTATACAGCTGACTGATCCAATGAAGAAAATATTCCTCAAACTTCATCTGCTCTAATGTTTGAAATAAAAACAAGTGAGAAACAAGGAAAGGATAGTCTGTTTTTTCACCCACCACATAATATCGACTGTTTTACAGACATTGTCGGTGGCCATCCTTCTTGGTATAAAACCAGCCTGATCCAGGTCTATTATATTAGCAATAAATCCATTTAACCATGAAGCTAGAATTCTCACTAAATCTTTAAATCCAGGCTAATCAAAGATATAGGGCGAAGGGAGCCGCACACTGAAGCATCTCAGCTAGGTTTAGCCAGAATCGTAATACCTGCTATATTAGAGGTGGGCAATAAGGTGTCCTTGAGACTTAAGAATTATACATCTTAGTGAATGGAGGAATCAATATGTGGGCAAGTTTCTGGTAAAAGTGGGGTGTAGAGCCATCAAGCCCAGGGGACTTCCCTGATTTTATAGCTATGGACACCTCAAGCTCAGATATTTTTTTGTCTAGAGCATCCCTCTGAGAATCTGGTAACTAAGAGGTATTTGCTCCAAATAGAGACTTATTTCCTCGGTGGAGATTTTGTTATTGGGGCTACATAAATCAAACTAAAATTGTAAAAATCTCTGCCGTATATCTTTATTCTCCATTAATATTGTTCCATCTGCATCCTTAATGTTAACCACGTTATTTTGCACCATTCGTTTCTTCAATTTTTGAACTAGGAATTTCCACGCCTTGTTGCCCCCTCAAAAAAAACAAACTTGACGAGTCAACACTAAGAGTAGACGATTGAAGCAGAGTCTAAGCGATGTTGGCATACAACCAATTGTCGATATTCTGATGAAGATATCATCTGCTTATATAAAGACTCCAGGTGTCTTATCCTAGCAATTAACTGCCTCCGCTCCTCCCTCATTTTCTTTACATGAGAGGCTGTGGATATAAGGTGGTCCTCGTGCTACAGCTTTTAAGCAGTCCTATAACACAGTCGGGGCTATTTTGCCAGTATTAATGTCTAGGTAATCTTGAAGTAGTAAGTTGGTTAACAAAATCATCATCCTCTAAAAGGGACTCATTTAATTGCCAGTAGTGATGTCCCTGATCATAGTGTGCGAATGAAATGGTAAGCCACACAGGAGCATGATCTGACCACATTATTGGTTCTCTATCTGCATGCACAATCCTATTTATAATGCCTTTTAACAATAAAAAAAAAATCTAGATGAGTGTAAGATTGGTGCAGACGGAAAAAAACGTGAAATTTCTCGATTTGGGATGTCTGGACCTCCGTACATCTATTGAATTCCCCTGGGAGATTAGACATTTATCTAGAATGATGGGAATCAGTACTTTGGTGTGAGGAGTTATCTAAAGCAGGGTTCAAAGTAATATTGAAATCACCCCCAATAATCTCCTGCAAAACTTCCCTAAAAGTATCAAGGAAAGCCCCCCTGGTGAGTTAGGTGCATAAACACTGACAAAATATGTTGCCTCCTATAAGAACATTAAGAAGGACACCCCCCCCCCCCCCCCCGAGTCAGAGAAACAAGATTTTAATTTAAAAATTATATCATGTCTAATCAAGATACCAACCCCAGTAGACTTTGCTAAATGAGAACTGGCCACCGAAAATCTACCAGGAAATGTGTGCGAGTGCATTAAGGATTCATATCTCTGTTTTAGGTGTGTTTCCTGCAGAAACACAATCGTTGCTTGGACCGGTCTAGCTCCTTATAAAGGAGACTTTGCTTCTTAAAGGTGTTGAGACCCTTTACATTCAGTGAAACTACCTTAAAGGAAGCCATGATAAAAAAACAAACAAACCCCAAAACTACCTTTAGAACATAAGGCACCACTATGCCCTAGTGAAGTTCCGAACTAACCATCTACCAACCCAAATGCTGCAACTCCCTCTTCAGTTGAATAAAGCCAGCTCTCTACGAACATGATCTCCCCGACAGACGCTTCTTCCCAAAAAAAACATATCCATGTGGGACCCTGCCTAAAGCCATAATATGCTTGAAAATCCATATTAGAAGTAAACAGATACCCCATACCCCCCCCCCTCCATGATTTGTAGTCATCAAATCACAAGTCTTAAGAAAACCTGAAGAGGAAATAATAAAGGAAAGCCTCTAGCTAGCCTCCCTGTCAAGTAATACACACAATGTTGCAACCAAATATAACTATAATGACATCATAAACTTAGGCATAAATATATCTTTTATGATGGTCAGAATATTCAGAGGAAACCCCTTCCCTGTAACTATAGAGCCTCTGTATACCAAGAAATATGAATGTAACTCCTGCCTCTCTACCAAGACCATCTAAATACTGGTTTAATCCAGCTCATTTATAATAAGCAATAGTCACAGCAATAATCATTGCTACTCTTGTGGCATCCTTAGATGATGATCCCTCTGAGTTTTGTCTCGGCCATCTTCCTTCCTTTGCTACGCTTGCCACCATGGAGGCGTCTCACAGGTCTGCCTCAGCGCTGTCAAATTAGAACACCAATTAGGCACTGAAAAGCCTACATCCTTTAGAATCACAGCAGCTTCTTCTGACGTCTTCACGCGATGAGAAACTCCATTCATTGCAGACCATAAGCTGAACAGGTGCAGCCAGCGATATCGCACATTTTCTTTGTGTAGTAAGCTTGTAATCTCCTGAAGCTCTTGTCACTTCCTCAGGGTCATGGAGGAAATGTCCGCAAAGATAGCCAGCTCATGGCCTTCCCATTGTCAAATATTTTGCTTCCAGGCCATAGTAAAGATCTGATCTTTGATAGCGTAAGAATGGAAACACGCAATTATGTCCCATGGCTTGTTGGCGCAACGAGTGATACACCCTTTCGATTTTAATATGTGGCAGCTGGCCATTGTCAGAGCTACTGTTGGCAAAAAACAAAGTTTATCAAAGCTTTACCACCATGTCTGTGCAATTAGCATATTCTGGAGACTTGAGTATGCCTCTGAAATATAAATTGCTCCTACGTGAGCAATTTTCAAGATCTTCCAGCTTTTCAGAAAGCAACTCAGTTAGCTTTTGTATCTTTCTTCTCTTTGCAAATGCGCTGTTATTCCTCTGCATTCGATTCTACTCAAATGTCCATCTCATTGATCCTATGGCCCATATCCGAACGTTCTTCCTTCATTTCTGCGATCAGTGCAGCTATCTCTTGCTTGTGCACTTTAATGTCCTGCCGTAAATCACAGAACCATCTGTGAAATTCCTCACAGGTAGCTCTGGTCCAGAAATCACAGATACTATCTCAAGGCCTGCATCCACTTCAGAACCCTCTACAGCCGCCATATTATCAAGTGTGGCCTCACGGTGCTTGGCAGATTTCGTATAAGAAAATTTGTGGTTATTGATGGATTTTTTTCTTCACAGACATTACCAGACTTTAAAGAGTAAATCGTAGAGAAATAGGTGGTGTTAGCGCACGGATGCCTAAGATATTGCGTTGATTCAACCTCTTGACGGAGGAGCTCAGGCTCTTGCTACCTTTCACGCTGATGATGTAATTTTTCATGTAGATAAGCAGCTGAATTAGCCATGCTGTCTGGGTACGTTGTCCTTGCCACTAGGTGACGGAGCTCTCTAAGATCACTAAAGTCTTTTAGTGAGGTGTTCCTTCTTGTATGTTCCCTTGCCTCCCTGAGGCTCCTCAGTCTGTTTTTTTCCGCGCAACTGACTGCACACGGAGCTCTCATCTCCTCTGAGAAAAAATATATTCTGTGAGGAAAAAAGTGACAAAATGACAAAAAACTTGGCAGAACACCACAGAGAACGCTTAATAACTTAACATGCCTCATCCACCAGGCTTTAAGTTTTTTACGCTTGTGGTAAAATAATGTCTGTCACTGATGGACATCAATTCTGCTACATCTGCCTCGGCCCCAGACATGACCAGGTAAACTGCAGGGACTGCGATGCATGTCCCCACGGGCGCAGCGTCGGAGAGCTGCACGCATTGCCCAGCTCAGAGAAAACACATCGGGCTCTTATGCCCCCTCTGAAGCTTCAGCCAGGTTGTCCCCTGGACTGCATAGGGCACCAAAGGCCCAATCCCATCGAAGGGCCACTTCCGAGGACCCTCTAGGTCCAAAACACCCGACGCCGAAGAAAGAGCGACTCCCATCGCACAGCGCAGGAGATGTGCCACAGACGCTGTGACCACAGTCTGCGTCAGCGCATCGAAGCAAAATCGCACCGATGCACAGATGCTGTGTCGCAATTGGAAACAACCGCGCATTAGCGACTCCATTGAGGCATTCGACGTAACCTGGCACAGAGCCTCTTCCACCGACGCTGCCAACGCAGCCTTTTAAGAAAACAGCCCAAGAAAAATCCAACTGGGCATAAAAGGCAAAGAAATCCTTCACCACTGTTAGTTGTAATAGTCCGTCTCCTCCACAACTCTCCGGAACCTCTTCAACCTCGTCTGAAGTTTTTTCGGGGTTATCTGCAGCCTCTCACCGCCGCAGCAGTTCCGGTTTGCAGGATCCACTTTACCCAAAAGTTACCTGCCCACCGAGGGACATCGCCCATCCAAGAGGACTGGACAGCGATATCCTCCATGCAGCACTATCACCATCGGGGCTCCAGCTGCAACCGAGGCCACCCCTAGCTTTGGCCTCTGCTTTGGAAACTATTTCTCAAATTTCAAATATCTTATCCCAACTCCTTATGTCAGAGGAGCAGCAATACCAGCCACCACCTGACAAACTGTCGGAGACACCCTTATCGCCTGAACCAGGTCCATTGCCAAAGAATCAGCCCAGGAGACCCTCACCTCCACCGAGAGATTCCCCTAGCTAGTCTTCCTCGCCAGGGTCATCAACAGGATATCCATCTGATCCACAAGAAATTCCACTAGAGCCAGTGTCCCCTCCAGAGTATCTTATGTATTCTCAATTTTTAGAGAAAGTGGGCCAACGATTAGATGTGGAAACTAGAAAGATACCATACCCTAGGCAAGAAATGTTTGGGATCCTCAAAATATTTGATACTCCAGCTGAACCCACAGCACTTCCCTCTCACTCAGTGTTAGAATCAGTGATGTAAAAGGCATGGGACTCTCCTTTCTCCACGGCACCAACCTCGAGGAAAACCGATCTTAAGTATCGAATGCGAGACTCGCCTTTTTATGCGAATGTCCAACTTCCACGTGCATCGGTGGTCTTTGAATCAGCGATGCAGAAGGTGAAGAAATCGAGGCTGCATTCGAATACCCCACCGGGAAGAGACAATACATGTCTAGATGACTTTGCAAAGAAGGCATTCCAATCAGGAATCTTAAATGCAAAGATTCAAAACCAATTTTATGTGGCACAATATTTATTTGAATGCCTGCAATCTTTAAAACCCATTTTACAACAGGGTTCTGCAAACAATATCCCTCTCCAAGAATTTTATGACATGGAGGAGGGCCTTTTGACATCTTGTACGTTCCATCTACAAAAGGGTTCAAAACGTCTGCGAAAATCACGGCTAATGCCATAGCAGCAAGAAGACTGGCATGGTTGAGGGCAAGTGCCATAAGGGACGATGTGCATGATAAGCTAGCTAACTTTCCCTGTCGCTCAGACAAACCTGTTCGGTGACAGGCTCACTGAAACCATAACAAAGCTAAAAGAGCAAAAAGTGGCAGTGCTATCTGTGACCACACCACATGAAGGCTCATCGTCTCGATGCCAATTTGCCTCTTATAGGAAACCTTACCCTAGGCGCACATATCGGCCTTATACTTCTTACCAGCCTCAACAATATCAACCCAGCTGCCAGCAGCCTTACCAGCAACAGGGTCCATGCCAATCTGCAAACCCTCACCCCCTAAAAACCAACAGTTTTTAGGGCTTCCCTTGCCACCACTACCGACAACAAATGTTAGGGGACGGCTGTCCCACTTTCTCCTGGAATGGAGCAACATAACATCAGACCTTTGGGTCCTGACGATAATAAGAGAAGGTTATTCTCTCAACTTCGCATCCTCCCATCTCTCCCACATCCAGTTTCCACGAAATACCATGGTGCACATCGGAGACTTCTTCAAGAGATCGACCAACTACTTCAACAACACTGCATACGAGAGTTAACTCCACCCCAATATCAGATGGGATTCTATTCACAATACTTCCTCATCCCCAAAAATCTGGAGGGCTTCGACCAATTCTGGACTTACGCTCCCTCAACAAGCACTTACGGAGAGAGAAATTCAAAATGACTTCTCTCAAATCCATTCTTCCCTTTCTCCAACCCAAGGGACTGGATGTGCTCCCTAGATTTAAAAGATGCATATGCCCACATACCAATGCATCCCAAATCCTGGCATTACCTGGCATTTCAAGCAGAAGAGACACACTTTTAGTACAAAGTTCTCCCGTTTGGCCTCTCCTCCGTCCCCAGAGTCTTCACAAAATGTCTAGCGGTAGTGGTTGCACACCTCCATCGACAGGGGGTTCAGATATTTCCTTACCTCGACGATTGGCTTCTAGTAGCCCCCAATCCTTCTCTTCTGCGGGACAATTTAGTTCGCACGATCAATTGCCTGGACAATCTGGGCCTTCTAATAAACTACGAAAAATCAAATTTGCAACCTACTCAAACCTTGCAATTCATTGGAGCACACATAGACACTATTCAAGACAGAGCTTTTCTACCACAACCTCGAGCGCTAGCTCTAACTACACTTGCCCATTGCCTATTAGAGCTCACAATGACCCCAGCCCGTCAAGTGCTAACCATACTGGGTCATATGGCAGCGTCCACCTATGTCGTCCCACACACACGACTACATATCCGTCGTTTACAATGGGATCTAAAGAATCAATGGACTCAGTTCCTAAGCCCACTATTCACTCCGGTGACGCTAACAACCAGCATGAAAGTAGACCTACACTGGTGGATAATCCCACCAGCACTGACAGAGGGCTCACCTTTATGACCCCCCTCGCCATTAACTAGTACTCACCACAGATGCCTCCCTCACAGGCTGGGGAGCCCATCTTACCAACCTACGGACTCAGGGGTTGTGGTCCAAACAGGAACAGAATCACTACATAAACCTCCTGGAACTTCGGGCTATCAAAAATGCCCTTCTAACTTTCGAACACAACCTCCATCACCAAGTTGTCATGATCCATATAGACAACCAGGAGGCAATGTTTTACATAAACAAAGAAGGAGGGTCTGGCTCATGGAACCTTTGCAAAGAAGTGGTCAAGATTCTGGACTGGGCCCACAGCAAGGGAATCTCCCTGCAAGCCACATACTTACCAGGAATCAACAACTCCAAAGCAGACAAGCTGAGCAGAATATTTCACCCTCATGAATGGGAACTACATCAAGATGTAGCCAATCGAATTTTCTCGACTTGGGGTCTTCCCCGGATTGACCTCTTTGCAACGGAACACAACAGGAAAGTCTATCTATTTTTTGCTCAGTGTACCCCGGCCCCCACCGGTTGGCGCAGGATGCATTCCTCATTGATTGGTCCCAAGGTCTGCTTTACGCGTTCCCTCCTATTCCTCTCATCTCTCGCACAGTCCAGAGGTGCATCGAAGACAATGCAGATTTGATCCTGATCGCACCGGCCTGGACACTACAACTGTAGTACAGCTACCTGATTCAGCTGTCAATTTGCAAACCAATCCCTCTGGGGAACAACCCCACCCTCCTCATCCAAGAAGGGGGCTCAATGCGCCATCCGCTTCACACGCCGCTGAATCTCACTGCATGGAGATTGAAAGGGTCATATTCCAAAGCCTAAACATTTCTTCTCAACTTCAAGATATTCTGATCTCATCTAGAAAACCATCAACGAGACTAAGCTACCAACGCAAATGGTAGCATTACACTTCGTGGTGTTCGACAATGGGCATAGATCCACTCACCTGTCCACCAACGTCTTCTGACTTACTTCCACTTGCTTTACACGGAGGGCCTCGCCACTGCCTCTCTTCTTGTTCACCTCAGTGCAATAGCAGCTTATCACGCTCTTCTCAACTGAGAACCTATATCTTGTCATACCCTTGTTTCCAGGTTCATGAAAGGTGTCCTACATTTATGGCCCCTGATAAAGAAACCGCCAGTGCCGTGGAATGTCAACCTAGTACGAGAGCAACTCATGCTATCACCTTTCGAATCGCTACACATTTGCCATCCTAGGTACCTTTCCTGGAAAGTCCTATTCTTAGTCGCCCTCACATCCGTGAAGCGCATTAGCAAACTTCAGACCTTGGTGCACTACCCACCTTACCTTAAATTCTACCATGACAAGGTTATGTTGGGTACGCATCCTAACTTCCTACCCAAAGTGGTCTCAGTTTTTCACTTAAACCAGACCATTACCCTCCCGACTTTCCACCCAAAACCTCATGCAAACGACAGTGAACGACGTCTTCGTTCATTGGACTGTAAACGAGTGCTCGATTTATTATAAAAAGCACGCTCACTCTGATATTAGAGCCTCGCAGCTCTTTCTCTCCTTCAATCCTAATGCACCAGGACTTCCTGTTTCTAAGAGAACGCTATCATCCTGGATATCCAACTGCATACGTTTCTGCTACCAAAAACATTCAGAATCCCTATCTTGCACATCAAGAACGTGCATTGGCTGATTCCGTTGCTCACCTCCACGATGTGCCTCTCCTGGACATTTGCAAGGCAGCCATATGGTCCTTGCTGCACACCTTCACATGCCACTACTGTTTGGATAAACAAACTAGGGATTACGCCAACATGGGGCGGATAATTCTAGAACAAAGTGCCTCATCTAATCTTGCAGACTCATAAGACCTGTCCGCCTCTTTACTGCTGTATTGAGCGCTAAACTATCTACAGCATAGTCGCATTGAATAACACTCTCAATACTTCAGCTGGGGACTCCCAGACAGCATGGCTAATTCAGCTGCTTATCTACGTGAAAAAAGCAAGTTTGCTTACCGTAAACAGTGTTTTCCGTAGATAGCAGATGAATTAGCCATGCTGACCCGCCCGCCTCGCTGGACAGTTCCAGCATTGCATATCGTCTTGTTTGACATTGACTGGGGAGGCAAGGGAACATACAAGAAGGAACACCTCACTAAAAGACTTTGGCGATCTTAGAGAGCTCATGTATTTCTTATGCAGTAACATAGCTAATGATAGTAGTTAAAGACCAAAATAGTCTATCCAGTCTAACCAACAAGTTGCTTAGGGTAATAACTGCTACTCAATCCAGGTACTTCCATGCAGAAATGTTACACGCAAAGTTAACACAGGATTTTCCGTCAATAGGCAGGCTTTTTCCCCATTTCTTCATTTTCATCCTTTTTTTAACCAGCAGCGATCTTCTGTGTTTGTCCCACGTTCTTTTGAATTCCATTATCGTCCCTGTCTTCACCAGCTTTTCCAGGAAGGCATTCCATGCATCTACCACCCTTTCTGTGAAGAAATATTTCCTGACATTGTTCCTGTGTCTTCTCCCCTTGGAGTTTCATGTCATGACCCCTAGTTTTACAACTTCCTTTTAAAATGGGAAAAGGTTTGATTTTTGTGCATCATTAATTCCTTTCAGTTATTTAAAAGTCCATCATCTCGCCCCTGTCTTTCTCCTTCAGGGTATACATATTTAGGGCCTCCAGTCTTATCTTTATTTATTTTATTTATAGTCTGCTTTTCAGCACCTCAAAGTGGATTACGTTCAGGTACTGTAGTTACTCCGTGTTACTATGACTCCCTTCTGGTGGGTGACCCGCCAGAAGAGGGTCATGGTTTTCTCTTCACACTCCTATCACTACCTGTCTTGCCTGCTATGAGTTCTCTGGCGTCTTTGCCTGAGCAGGCTTCCACATGTTGCAGAACTGCAGCTGAAATGGTTCTGAGAACTTGGAGGCTCGGTGGCAAGATAATCAAGCTGGGTGGTTGGAGGGAATTTCCTATTCACCAAGGGCAAGTGTTGCAGCTAGCCAGTGGCATAGCTGGAGGAAACTGGCATTTGCTGGGTGGAGATCTCTTGGGTAAACTCTCTTCTCCCGATGCTTATTTATTCCTTATTTTTATATACCGCTACATCAACACAAGGTCTAAGTGGTGTACAGCCATGGGTGCTGGTGGCAGAGCCAAGGTGCCCAAAAATCCGCTTCTTGTGACACATCAAAAATTAAAGTGAAGAAGAATAAACAAGTCCATGTCTGCTTACAGTAAGTGGAATTGCAAAAAATGTTGCCGGTAGCAGAGGCTTGCTAGTGAAAGGGGAGGCAGTTGGATCAAATTCAAGTAAAATATTTAGAAAAGAAGGGCTTCTTGGAAATCATCCTGGGAGCAAGTTGATGGTGGTCATAGAAATACTTGTATTATTTCTGTACTTTAAAAAAAAATCTAAGCTGCTGCTTTTAAGTGCATAAACTGGAAGTCTTTCTCCCTTTTACCTATCGTCCTCTTCCAGAGGTTTCACAGGGATGGAGGGAATACAGATTTAGACTCTGTCCTGTCGGAAACCAGTGCACTGATGTTTAAAATTTAATTTAATTTTTGGTATGGATTTATTGCAGTTCAGTTTTCAAATGGGAAACTTCAGGATCCAGAGAATGTGGCTTTTGTCTTGTACAAGAGCAAAGATAGCAGCAATCCCAGGAAGAAGCACCAGAGGATTGTGGTAAGCACACTTATCACAGGGCAGGCTGCACGGGTTCTGTGAGTTTTCAGTGCAGAGATGCAGTTCACTCTAGAAATATTGACAAGATATCATTATTGCCTTGAATTATCATTACTCTGTGTTAGTGTATTACTGTATAAAAAGAATCTGGGAGTTAACCCATTGGCTTGGCAGCAGTGCTTTGAGAATTGGGAGAGCTGCAGGATGGAGTGTAATGTCTGTGTGTCCTTTCTCCAGCAAAGCTGGAGGATGGGCGTAGTTGTATTTTTTTTCTGTCCAGGTGAGCCTGTTACACACAGGCCGATACAGTACAGTGCGCTCCAAAAGTTTAAAAAAAAAAAAAAAAATTGAAAATCTGCTCGCGAGTTGAAAACCGGACGCTCAATTTTGCTGGCGTCCAGTTTCCGAACCCGTGGCTGTCAGCGGGGCTCGAGAACAGACGCCAGCAAAATTGAGTGTCGGCTGTCAAACCCGCTGACAACCGCCGCTCCTGTCCAAAAAGAGGCACTAGGGTCGCGCTAGTGTCCCTAGCGCCTCTTTTTACCATGGGCCCTAATTTAAATATTTTGTTTTACTGTATCGCGCACACAGGGCACTGGCCTGTGCGCGCGCTGGGAGAACCCACTCTCCCGCGAACTTTACTGTATCGGCCTAACAATTAGGTATGCCTAAGTTTTAACATAAAAGATTTCCCATAGAGAGTCACTTTGATTTTTGCCAGTACAGAAGGACTGTGAGTAGAATGTTCTTTTAGAGTGCAGAGCCCTAGTGCAGTCACAAAAAAAAAAAAAAGATAGCTAGAGAAAGGACCAAGTTCATCAATAAATGCAAAGAAAGTCTTTCAACAAAGATCTAAAAGAGCTTGCAACCAGATCTTACTACTGATGAATCATGTTTAACACTGCTTCTTGTGCCAAATATGATAAAGGGTTATTCCTGTTACTGACATCATTGATACGTAGGGAGGATAATTTTCAAACTATTTCCATGGGTGAAACTGCTTTACCAATAAAACTGGGCTCTTACAAAATTTCCACCCACTATCGCAGTAAAAATCCATGGTGTAGAGCTTATATGCACATACTTTTACCTGCAGCAGGCAGAGGCCTTCTTTGGCTCAGTGGCTGGGGAGGGTTTGCATTTACGTACAGGCTTTCACTTTGAAAACTGAAGGAAAGTCTGCAGGTAATTGACTTTGAATCTGGGGGGGAGTTACCAGATTATCCCCGCAATGTCCTCAAAATAATGCCTCTAAATTCATAGACCTCCAAGCTTCCCATTACCAAAATTCAAGCAAAAAATAGTGTCAGTTGGAGGGATGTGTATTATGTATACGTTAGTATACGGGCCTGTGCAATAATGAGAGGAAGGAAAGGCGTTTATGTGTGTATAGCCACTTCACTGGCTCTGGGATCATCCCTTTTTTTTAATGGTAGAAAGTAGTGGTCAAAAAGACATGCACTGAAGACGTGCTTACCCTCACCCACACGAGAGGCTGGTCAGTGCTCAGAAGCCCTTTGTGTGCATGTAAACACAAGCTTATCCATGTGAAGCGCATAGAAAATTGCCGCTGTCATGCATCCCATGAAAAAATCATTTTAATTGTAGTTCGTGTTCAGTTAAGCTTTTCAAGAGATACATTTTTGTGGTCTAAAAAGAGTAGACCCTAAAGAAACATAATCAATCAATCAAACCTTCCAGAAAGGCAACATAAATATGCTTTTTGGAGCATGACAAAGTGCTCAACAAATGTACCAAATTATTTAGGGTGAAATATGCACGTACACACACATGCTGCTGAAGCAGGATACGAAGAGTTACCAAATGCCATTATTAGCGTGGGAAACAGCTGACATCTACATTTTGGTTCTCTCCACAAGCCTGTGGCAAGGATGAACTCTGCTGCTTAATGTACGCAGTAATCTTCAGATTAAAAAATGGGTCAGTGGTCACAGACAGCGATTGCGGGAGGGGTGAGGCTGGTGTCTCAAAAGAATCTTTCAAAACAAATTAATAAAAATGTAATGACAAGTGCCAAAATGTCCAGTGTGAGGGTGCAAAAATAGTTGTATGAAAAGGAAAGAATTGTGGAAAAATGTTACATTTTCAGAATAGATATAAATTACAAGCTAATTTGTTTTTTTACCTAATCTTTCTAATTGATGTATTTGAAAATTGAATAAACAGTCACTAGATTTTGTAATGTTAACATACTTTTGGAACGCCTTGTTGCATTTTCCTTTCTAGCTATTAACAGGCAGACGGTATACATATTCGGCAGTAGTAAAGCTGGAAGGTCTTTGGTTTATTTTCAGGCTGCAGAGACTGACAGGATGTGCTACGTTGGGAATAACTTTGGTCCTGGCTCCCTGAAATGCAACTCTTTGTGCAGGTAAGAAACCTAAGCCACAGCCACAGGCACTGGTAAGGGCAGTAGGGTCTATAGGAGTAAAATTGCTCCAGGAATTCTCGCATTGGTGCTGTGCAGCCATAAGTGTTAGCACAGTGCTGCTCTCAGCAGCAAGCTCATGTATGAACACCTCTTTAAGAAAGCTAAGTACATTATAAAGTACAGCAAGGGGGCAGGCTTGATGTTATATGGAAAGAGCAGTGCCAAGTTAGAGGACTTGAGAAATCTCAAAATAACCGTACTAAAATTGGATTCCAACTTCCTGAGTGGGAGGAGAAGGGAAGCTTCAGGCTGGAGGAGATTGGGGGGGAGGGGTAATGCCCCCGCCAAGTGTGATTTTTGTCTGTGTCCTGTGGGTTCATTCTGACTAGGGATCTCTTAGCTCTTGCTCCACACAATCAAATCTGAACTGACCCAGTGAAGGAGGTGGGCTCTGGGAGTGCTGCAAAGAGGAAGCCTTTTACTGTTCCCCTCTGCTCACCAGCTTGTCCCCACATTTATTCTGTGCTGCTGTTGCTGTTTTACTAATTAAGCTGGCTTGGATTTTAGTTTAAGTAGGGTGGGAGCTGGGACATTTTCCTACTGAGGTGCAGAGTGATTTTTCAAGTGGTCGGTGACAAAGCAAAGGGTGGGAAAGCACTGGGGAAGGGTGGAAAGGAGGAAGCGAGAGGGGTGCTGGAGGGAGAGGATGAAAGTGTGCCTGAGGCCCGGGGAAGGAGAGGCGGTAGATGGTGCAGTGGGACTAAGATTTGTGAGGTGGGATGGAAAAGGGGAGGATAATGGATGAGTTAAGTTAAAGCTGAAGGGAAAGAGAGAGATAAGATGGAATGGATGGGGAAGATAAAGAAATGTACAGACATGACAGAGAGAAGAAAGGTAAAGGACCCAGATAACAGAGGGAGGGAAGAGGTGCATGGTGAGGGAAAAATCCTAACACCTCCCAAAAAAAAATAAAAAACCAAACAAGCAGAATAACATTGTGCTTGCAGGTTAGATATTGGTATATATGACTTTATCTTGATAGCGCGCTGTAATTTTCGCGTGGGAGATGGGAAGAGGAGGACAGAATAACCATTTCAATATTCTTTCAGTAATTAATATGATTCCTCTAGGTACTATGTTGGAATATTAGATAAGGAGTCTGGGAAAATGCAGGTGTATAACAGTGAGCTCTTCAGCATGCAGCCCATGTTTCCAGGTAAGGAACAGAGACTGAGCCTCGTTCACCTTCTGTCAGACCTGTGACACTTGCTGCCACACTCCAAGTCCTACTTTCCGGGAATTGTTCTCTTGTAGTGCAGAAGAATTTAATAGGGATGTACTTTCATTTGCAATAAAGACAATGAGAATCGGACGATCAGAAGAAGCCCTTTATTTCAATGCTCGACTCTGGCCGAGTTTCGCTCATAGAGCTGCCTCAGGGGCAATTCAATTAGCAGGACTTAAAATATGCCTGCAGGGCTGCTGTCACACTGTCACAATGTCACAATATCATTAGTGTCTGCAGAACACTCTGACATTCTTTCTGCTAGCAACTCGGCCAGAGTCGGGCATTGAAATAAAGGGCTTCTTCTGATCGTCCGATTCTCATTGTCTTTACTGTATCACAGCCAACTGGATCGGCTTCTGATTTGTTTTTTGGGTCCATTCCTTTCATTTGCAATGACATAGACAATGTCAGTGACATAACATGGGAGAAACTAGAGCCTGAATTTCTCAGACCGTTTTAGTTAGATGAACCTCTTTTAATTTGTCCATAGAAGTGTTGGAATTAGATGTAACTTCTAAGGAACTGGAAAACCTTTCAGGGTTGTGGGAGTCTGTACAGGAAGGCCACGTGCCACTTAAACTAAACCCCACAAAATTTAAAAGCTTATAGATGAAGGTCTTGGGGGGCAGCGGGGTTTGGGGAAAAACATGATTTATTATTCTCTACAATTATTGTGTGAAAATGTAGAGTAAAAACTTGGTAAGACGTGGTCATTGCTAGTTAGAGTAAAATTATACCATTATATTTACATCGTTTTCCCTTCAAGAAAGTGTCTCCTAAAATTATAAGGTCGATATTTAAATAGTTTGGGTAACTTTAGGAGTTACCTGGACAAAATACAAAATTTAAATATTTCCCCCCCACTGACCTAAATATTTTTCCACATAACTCCATTGCTCACAAAATCTAGCAGGGTAGAAAGAGGCAGGGATGGAGGGTAGTCTGGGAGTGTGGTTACATTTTAGTTGGTAAGTGCTGGTGTCCAGCCTGTTGAATATTCATCTCTCTGTGCAATTTTCTTAATATTGCATTTCCAGACATATCACAAGTGGATTTATACTCAGAACCAAAAATGTCACCATGTTCTACAAGTCCATGGTGCACCCACATCTTGATATTGTGTGCAGTTCTTTGCTGATGACTGGGGCACATTTCTGTAGAGACTTGGCAGTGTAAATAGCCATATTTGATCTGGAGTAAACTGGAACCTTTGTAGGTTGTGAGGCCTTTATATTGGACCAAATTTTTATTTTTTTAATTTCACAGCCTAGAAATATTATGTAGATGTTTGGATGTATATTAATGTTGCTTGTCTTGATATCTTTAAATAGTAGAGGGTTTGTTTTTTTTTTTTTTAAAGGACATAGATCTAGAAAATAAAGAGAGAGAGGCAACAAAGATCTTTAGTGGTGTGGAGCATCTTCAATACGAGGAGAGATTCAGAAAACTAGGGCTCTTCAGTTTTGAAAAGGGCAGACTGAGAAGGGGAGATTTGATAGAAGAATATAAAATCCTAAAAAGGGGTAGAGAAAACAAATAGGGAGCTGCTGTTCTCTAGGTCTCATGATAGAGGGCACCCAATGAAAATATCAGGTGAGGGTTGCAAGGATGGATTTCACCCACAGTGCCGTGGGATGGATTTAGAATTTTGCTGTCCCTAGGCGTTGCTTTCACCCTCTCCCACCTCCTGTAAGGGTTTGTTACAGGGTAGCAGAGGGCTGTTTATTGCTGAATGAGATTCAGCAGAGTTGGAAGGCAACAAAGTATTAGCTAGCCTGATGCCCCTAAATGTTTACTGCCCTAGCCACAGGCATAATGGATGCCTACTGACAAATGCAGGGCTGTACAGCGCAGAGTTATTGCCACAGGACACTCTGGAGGTAAATAGTATAATGGATCCAAAAATGAATTACAGTTTTATAGAAAATGTGCTTAATAGTTTATGATTAGCGTAAGAGGGATATTATCATGGGTTTAGTGCATCCCTAATCTATGACTTTTAGAAACTGGATGGGCATATTATGGGGTGAACACCTCTAATGCCCTATTTCTTAACTTCTTGCATTCTGCTACTTTCAGCTGTGAAAGCCAGGATTCTGAGCTAGAGTCAACCTTTGCTCTGATCCAGTTTGGTGTTTCTTAAAGTCGTAAGGATGGCTTGACTGAGACTTGCCTCATTTTCAGAAAGGTCTGAAACAAATCATGCAGTTTTAAACGCTATAGAATTAGAAATGAAATGTTCATGTGTGTTAATTGGCTATGAGCTGTGAGAGGGAGTTACTAGCAAAAGCCTGTCTGAATTTCTCAGCTGAGGTGGCTGTTGAGAGAGAGATTTAAAAGTACCTAAAAGTCATATTTATTATTTATCTTAAATTCCACACAGTAAAAGAGAGTCATCTTAGTAGGAGTTTCTGTCGTCTGAGTAAGTTATCTCTGATCTCATAAAATGCCCTCACCTTTATTTTGGGACAGATAAGTTAAGTCACAGGCAGTTTTCTGATGATGGCACTATCTCCTGTCACATATTCTGCCTGGCCAGCAGTAATGAATTCTGTAATGGTGGCCCTTGCTATCTGAAACTGGCTGACTTGTGGTTTTTATGTTTCCTTTGTTTCCGTTCATGTTTGTGAATTATTCTGTTAGATGTGAATGGTGTCTGCAGAGGTAACATATGTTAACATATTGACACTGATACATTTTTGTGTGTTTGTATTTGTTTTAGGTGATGACTTGGACACCAACGAAGAGACATCAGAAAAGATGACTAGATCATATAGAGAAAAGGTAAGAGCAGTGAATGAGCTCAGGGTTCTTTCATGGTATCCAAAATAAATATTCAGCAGATATATTTGCACACATCTGGTCTAAGAATCTGGTTAATTTGTGTATTTTGGCTATCCTCAAAACTGGTCCTATTTTTGTGGCCCCCTGAGGACTGATATTGAGCCGTCCCTGCTGCAGAAGACCTAGCACATTGTTTGGGCAAGCAGGCTTTTTTGTACATATTGGTGCTTTTCACTTCTGGTTCCTAGTATTGTTTTTTGTAGGGGACTAGAAAACTGATCTGTCTCTCATACAGGTGGATTTTCTGATTGAGGCTTTTGGTACCAACAAGCAGAAGCGAGCCTTGAACTCTCGAAAAATGAACCAAGTTGGCAGTGAAACATTAAACAAAGCTGTAGCAAAGGCAGCAGAAAATATTATAGAAACAAAAGGAGTTACAGGTAAGCATCTCACACCTTCTCCATGTAAGTAACAGCACAATATAAGATGGGATTGGAGTGTGATTATACTTTGTTTCATGTTGCTTGGCTTTAACTTCCCACTAGGCAGGGTTGGTTTTATCCCAGTGTTGACTGCATTGTCTGGAATGTGTTATTCTATTTTCATCCCAGCTTTTCTTTGTATCCCGCATTTGAGTTCTGGCAGTTTGGGGTGTGATGTGCTTGGGTCTCAGGTTGGAAGGTGGCAACATCCATGCAATCCATGAACAGCAGCTGCTGCTGCTGATAGGAAGAAGGAAGGGAAGGACTCAGGCCAGGAGATGCCTCCCTGCCAGCTCTTGGCCAGCAGAAGGTGAGCCTGGCTTGGAAGGAAGTATAAAAAACAAATTAAAAGCAAAAATAATTTCTCGGTGCCAGCCTAGTGGCTCAGTTTTGGTGATGTGCATGGGCCCATATGGTGGATCTCCAGCTGAATTCTCTGATCTAGTCTTATGCACCTTGGGTCAGCAGGTAGCAGTCACAACCCTTGAGGGGAGGAGATGAGGGAGTCATAAGTCACCAAAAAGATTGGATCAGTACCCTAGCAATTCCTCAGAATATCACACTCGTGAAAGGTATGGGAGGTAATCACCTAATGAGAACAGTGTATTCCAGCTTGTACTGACAATCTTGATAAACTCCACTTCTTTGAAAAACTTAATGTGTTGTATCCCTATGGTTAATATTTTTCATTTGGAAGCTCAGGCATGGCAGATTTCCTCTTTGCAGGAGCAAAATGCTTCATTAAAGTTAAAACTTTCCTATGTAGAAATTCTAGAAAATCTCAGCAGGAGGAACAATTAGTATTTTGTCAGCTTCTCTAGGATGATAGGTGTTCTCTCCCTACCCATCCCTTGTTCCTTAGTTATGTCTAAGTGCCAGCTTCATTAGGCCTTGGGAATGCCAAAGAAAACCTAACCACCATGACTAGGGTTTGGCATCTGCCAGATAAGAGAAGAAGCAGTGGACAGAAGTCTCTAAATGGTTTGAGCCTTACCCACTTTCTCAAACTTTCAGAAGAGGAGGGAAGTATTCAAGTCCATACTGATGGTTCATTTGCATTAGAAGTGGACAAAACTGAGACTGATAAAATGTTTCATTTGACATAAAATGTCATATTTCCTAGCGTGTAGCCAGATGGACTCAGGACCAATGGGTATAGTGTACTCCTGATAGCAGATGGGAGACTGAGTCAGATTTCAAAGCTGACATCAGCCTACATATACCAGTGCAGGAAGCTTAGCTTTTCATTTTTTCTCTGTCTCCTAAAGCAGATAGGGACACTTCCACACACTAGAATAGTGTTAGCAATTTTAAAACTAAGATGAAAGAAAATTTACCTCAAGAAGAGTCTGTTAAATCGGGTTGAGCAGTTCCATCCGAGCTAGACCCCGATCCGGTGTGAGGGTCCGCACACATGGAGACCCTCCGGGGGTCGCCATCTTGCCTGCATGGTCTTCGGCGCCATTTTCCCCCCTTGACCGCCGTATTGTCTGAACAGTGGCGAGCTGTGCGCACAGCGACACGCAAAACGGTGCCGGGCGCATAGTGGCCCGCACAAATAGCGCCGTGCGCACAGCAGTGCACACATATCGGCCAGGCGCGCAAAGTTGTTGTCTGCGCGCACATCTTCTGCATCCCGAATGCACATCGTCGGCGTACTTGGAGCCCACAACTAAGCCTCCCGACGCGCATACCATCGCGCACAGAAGAGTTTTGAGTCACTTTACGCGCACAAATCATGGCACTGCCAGCCAAGGGACAAGCCTTCTGCCCAGCCTGCCACCTGAGAGCTGCGCAACCTGAAGTGGCCTCCGCCCTGTGCCAGCAGTGCGAAGAGGCCCAGGGGAAAACCAAGCAAGGCCCCCCACAACCAGTAGAAGTATCCGGATTCACTAATGATAGTACCCTGAACCTCTGTATCTCCGACTCGGCGGCTACACAGGAAGGCACCTCGGGGGGCCTCCATCATAACCCCACCTGGACTCAATATGGACCCAGGGATATTTTCCTGGGTGGAATTCTTCAAAGGGCTGCAAACATTTTTCCAGGCACAATCGATACTGCCTGTGACACAGCCACCAGAAACACTGGTAACTGTGCTTTTGGTGGCACCTCTCGGACCTCTTGAGACGTGCCCCACCTAGGCAAGAGCCTCCCTACAGGGGATACAGACACCTCGGGGGACAAGATTGACTCCCTGGAGGAAGGGGAAATCCCTCCAGGGATGGAACCATACCGAACCATGCTGCGATTCTTCTCCAGTTACCAGCTCTCGTGTCTCTGATCCTGAAGACGCTGGCCATTCCAGGCACGGGTACCACAGCGGAGCCAAAGACGAATCCCGTTTTGGTGTCCCTTCGTCAGGCCTCATGCTATTTCCCAATGTTGCAGGCCGTACAACAACTGATTGACCTGGAATGGAATGCCCCAGAGGCCAGCTTCAAAGGAGGATGGGCCTTAGAAGCCCTATATGACCTGGAACCCACGGCCAAGGAACTCGTACGGTTCCCAAAAGTGGACGCCATGGTATGCGCAATCTCTAAGCACACAACAATCCCGGTCGGAGGAGCGGCACTCAAGGATGCCCAGGACAGACATCAGGAAGCCATCCTTAAACAGTCCTTTGATGTAGCAGCAATGACCCTGCAAATCGTGTCCTGCTGCGCCTTAGTAACAAGTGCCTGCTTGCTTCTCTCCAGAGACGCAACCATGTCCAGTGAAACATTAGAACTGGCGATATCCTTCCTCACGGAGGCGACCTCAGACCTAGTGCGCACCTCAGCCAGGGGCGTCTCCTTCATTGTGGCAGTCAGAAGACAACTATGGCTCTGAAATTGGTTGCCTGACGCGACCTCCATAGCGAACCTCACAAGAATGCCTTTTAAAGGATCCCGCTTGATCGGAAGCAAATTGGAGAAGTTAGCCAACAAATGGGACGAATCTCCAGTACCTCGTCTACAGAGGACAGGAACAAAAGAAACCAGTGCCCATCCCCCAGAAGAACCAAGGGCAGAGGAGCCCAGCGCTTTAGACCTTACAAGAACACATACTACCAAGCACCTCGCCCCTCAGGCAGGTCCCAGTCCTTTCGGAACAGACACAACAAGAGGGGGAGCAGGCTCAGGTACGGCTCCGGCCACACTCCACAATGAGAATCAGTAGACCCATCCACAGGAAGAAGTCATAGGGGGCAAACTTACCTCTTCTACCAAAGATGGGTCGAGATAGCATTGGACAAGTGGGTCCTAACCATCATTCGAGAGGGATACTAGCTGGACTTCCATAGCATCCCCTCAGACAAATTTGTGAGATCACCGTGCCACTCCCTCTCCAAGAGGACGGCAGTGCAAACCACAGTGACAAAACTACTCAGCCTAAAGGCAATAACCCCAGTGCCCACGCCCCAACAAAATACTGGTCACTCTTCCGTCTATTTTATTGTTCCCAAGAAGGAAGGAACGTTCCGGCCCATCCTGGACCTCAAGACCGTCAATCGTTACCTGAGGGTACCACACTTCCGCATGGAAACCCTACGTTCAGTCATAAGGGCAGTACAGCCGGGAGAATTCCTGACTTCACTGGCTCTATCCGAAGCCTATCTCCACATCCTGGTCCATCACGACCATCAGCGCTTCCTACGGTTTGCGGTACTGGATCATCATTACCAGTTCCGGGCACTACCCTTCAGACTAGCTACTGCCCCTCACACCTTCACCAAAATCATGGTGGTAGCGGTGGCAACACTGAGGAAAGAAGGAATCCTCGTTCACCCTTACCTGGACGATTGGCTGATCAGGGCAAAATCTCCAGAGGAAAGTCAGGCGACCACCAGAGTCAAGAATCTGCTGCAGAATCTCAGGTGGGTCATCAACACAGCCAAGAGCTGCCTGCAGCCCTCCCAGTCACTAGATTACCTGGGAGTCCAGTTCGACACCAAGCAAGACAAGGTTGTCCTTCCCTCTCCAAGAAGAAGGAAACTGATGGGTCAGCTACGAAAACTGTTGAACTATGCTCGCCCCAAGGTATGGGACTACCTCCAAGTCCTCTGTCTCATGACATCAACCCTGGAAGTCGTTCCATGGACAAGGGCCCACATGTGCCCACTACAATGTTCCCTACTGTCACGATGGAACCTGACGTCCCAGAACTACTCCACTCACCTCCACCTACCAGCAGAGGTTCGGACCCAGCTCCAATGGTGGCAACAGGAAGACATCTGAGCAAGGGAGTAAAACTATCCCCACCGAACTGGATCTTGCTCACCATGGATAGGAGCCTGTGAGGGTGGAGAGCCCACTGTCAGGAACTGACGGCCCAGGGACAATGGGACAAGGAAAAGGCAGGATGGAACATAAACCGGCTGGAAGCCCGAGCAGTCAGACTAGCCTGTCTACGATTCAGCCACAGACTCCAGGGCGCGTCTGTTAGTCATGTCTGACAACGCCACTACAGTTGCCTACAGCAACCACCAGGGAGGAACCAGAAGCCAATAGTTGTCCCTGGAGATAGGACCCCATCATGGCGTGGGTGGAAACAAACCTGCAAGGCATCTCAGCCTCACACATCGCAGGAAAAGACGTCTATGCGGACTACCTCAGCAGAGAGAGTCTAGACCCAGGGGAATGGACGTTGTTGACCACAGCCTTCCAGTTGATAGTAAACTGCTGGGGAACCCCAGCCACGGATCTACTGGCAACCTGGTCCAACGCCCAAGTTCCCATGTTCTTCAGCCGCAGACGAAAACTGCAATCCTGGGGAATTGATGCCCTCGTCCAGATCTGGCCACAGGAAGACCTGCTGTATGCTTTTCCCCCATGGCCACTACTGGGCAGGATCATCCACATGATAGAACACCACAGGGGACTAGTACTTCTAGTAGCCCCGGACTGGCCAAGAAGGCCATGGTACGCAGACATGCGAAGACTTCTTGCGGGGAACCCTCTGTGCCTACCTCCACACAGGGACCTTCTCCGGCAAGGACTGATCCTCCATGAGGACCCGACTCAATTCTCTCTTACGGTCTGGCCCTTGAGAGGACTCGCCTGAAGAAAAGTGATACTCTAAGACAGTGATTGACACCTTGCTCCGAGCACGTAAGTTCTCCATATCTCTAGCTTACATACGAATATGGAGAGTATTCGAAGCCTGGTGTGAAGACCGCGAGATCCTTCCGCGGACAGTCAAAATTCCCATGATCCTGGAATTTCTGCAGGGACGGCTTGAAGAAGGGGTTGTCCCTCAACTCCCTCAAGGTTCATGTGGCTGCGCTGGCCTGCTTCAGAGCCAAAGTGGACGGCATCAGCCTGTCAATCCATTCAGATGTTTCCCGCTTCCTGAGAGGGGTCAAACAAACCCGACCACCATTAAAGTGGTCGGTGCCCCTATGGAATCTCAATCTAGTACTAGACTTCCTAGCGGGAACTTCCCTCAGACCAACAAGCGGCCTGTCACTATGCCTCCTGACCTTGAAGACTGCATTCCTAGTGGCAATATGCTCAGCCCATCGTATCTCCGAGCTTCAAGCGCTATCCTGTCTGGAACCGTTCCTCAGGTTCACACCGGGAGCCATACAGCTACGCATTGTCCCCTCCTTCCTACTGAAGGTGGTTTCTCAATTTCATCTAAACCAAACCATCTCGCGAACATAAGAACTCGGAAGACTCATGCCGTTTTTGCCATCTAAACATCGGCAGATGCTTAGTCCACTACCTGGAAAGATCAGAATCTGTGCGAAAGACGGGACCACCTGTTTGTCCTTCACAGCGGGAAGAAACAGGGGGAAGCAGCCTCGCGGGCAACCATAGCCCACTGGATCAAACAAGTAATCAAGGCGGCCTACGAAGAGGCAGGGAAGCCCCCACCTCTGCAAGTCAAGGCCCATTCAACAAGGCCCCAGGCAGTGTCCTGGGCGGAAACCATGATGCTATCGCCTGCCGAGATCTGTCGGGCGGCAACATGGTCCTCCCTACACACTTTCTCCAGGTTCTACCGCCTGGATGTCCAGGCCCGGGAGGACACAACCTTTGCGAGGGCAGTACTAAGTGGGCCAAGGGCAGCCTCCCGCCCTGTTCTGGAGTAGCTTTTGTACATCCCATTGGTCCTGAAAAAACCACGAGAACAAGACAAGCACGGGTAAGCCAGGTATTACCCCTAGCTCAAGACACCCATAGTTGCCGGGTGCCGGCGTTATCCGGTTGAGTGTACTTGCGGTCTCCAGTTGGAAATCAGTTGAACTAGTCCTAGTTAATCAAGTTAACCAAGTTAATCAAGTTATTAAAGCACATATTCACAATTGCTTTTTGAGGAGAATACTGAAGAGCCAAGCTTCCTGCTCAGGTATATGTAGGCTGACATCCGCTTTGAAATCTGACTCAGTCTCCCATCTGCTATTTGGAGTACACTATACCCATTGATCCCGAGTCCATCTGTCTACACTAAGGAAAACGAAATTATCAGGTAGGTAAGTTCTCCATTTCTGGGTTTGAAAGTATGGGTTTTCCTCAATTTTTTGCAGGGCAATGTAGTTAAGGTTAAGGTATATTAGACTGCGCAGGGAGGTGTTCTATCTTGGTTTGGATTTCTTTTAAGTTTACCAGCAAATGTTTAGTTAAATTTTGGCATGTGTTTTTCTGACCCAGACCATTTAAAAGCCCAAACTAGATGGGGGTTCTATGCCCTTTGTTGTGTTCTGATCCCCTGCCTCCTAGTTAGTGGGGATGTTTGGATTTATAAGATAAACTGTGCTCTTGATCCAACTGAGAATGGTTTGTATACTGAGATTTGGTACATTTGGGCTCAAGTTGATATTTAGCTTTGTATAATATTCTTTCAATTATTTGTTTCCCTTATTAGTATATTTTTTTAGTAAGATGGGAGAGTTAGAATGTATAGCAGTGAATGATGAGATATACATAACTGGAATCTTGGAGACATGCTGGAAGGTGGATAACCAATAGGTCAGTGCTTTATCAAGGTACAATTTATATTGCAATGATAGGGAGAGGGTGTGGCACTTTATGTCCAGGAGGGCAAAGATTCCAACAGGATAAAGTTTATACAAGAGACTAAGGAGTAGATTTTCAAAATGGACGCGCAGTTTAATAATATGTGCGCGTGCAAGGGGGGGGTGTATAAATTTGCAAATAAGCGCGGTGACGCATTGGGGCCTCCCCAAGTTCCCTCCCAATTCGCTCCCTTCCCCTTCCCCTCCCCCTCCCCCTATCCCAACTACCCCTACTTTTTAACTAACCTTTTGCTCCTGCAAAGGAGCAGGAGCAAGCTGTGCCGGCATGCGATCCCCCGGCACAGCGGCAAATGGCCGCTGTACTGGGCGCTTCTAGCCCCGCCCAGATAACTTCCCCTTTCAGAAAGGCCCGCGCTTATGCGCGTACCGGCCTTTATACGGGTGGCCGGGCCTTTTTGAAAATAGGCTTGGCGCGCTCTAGGCCCGGCCACACGCATAAAGGCTGGATTTTACACGCGTGGTCTTCTGAAAATCTGCCCTTAATGCTCAGTGGAATCTATATGGGTAGAAATCCCATGTGTGTTGGGTAAGAGTATAGTGATAGGACTATACTACCATCCACCTGACCAAAATGATCAGATACATGATGAAATGCTAAGAGAAATCAGGGAAGCTAACCAATTTGGAGGTGCAGTAATAGTGGGAGACTTCAATTACCCCAATATTGACCGGGTAAATGTAAAATCAGGACATGGTAGAGATGTAAAGTTCCTGGATGGAATAAATGACTGTTTCATGTAGCAATTGGTTCAGGAGCAACAAGATAGAGAGGTATTTTAGATCTAATTCTTAGTGCAATGCAGGATTTAGTGAGAGAGGTAACTGTGGTTGAGCCACTGGCTATAGTGATCATAACAAGATCAAATTTGAACTAAGACTGGAAGAGGGACAATATGTAAATCTACAGCTCTAACAAATTTTCAAAAGGGAGACTGATAAAATGAGGAAAATAGCTGCCAGAGGATGTGGTTGGTGCAGTTAGTGTAGCTGGGTTTAAAAAAGGTTTGGATAAGTTCTTGGAGGAGAAATCCATTAACTGCTATTAATCAAGTTGACTTAGGGAATAGCCACGGCTATTACTGGCATCAGTAGCATGGGATCTATTTAGTTTTTGGGTACTTGCCAGGTACTTGTAGCCTGGATTGGCCACTGTTTGAAACAGGATGCTGGGCTTGATGGACCCTTGGTCTGACCCAGTATGGCAATTTCTTATGTTTTTTATAAGAGATGTATATTTTGAAAGCCACAAAAAAAAAAGAATCCTACTTTTTCAGTTTGTCACTATTCATAGGAGTTTGATGGCTCGAGAGTTGAAGTGGTAAGCACTAAGGTTCCTGAATGTCAAAGCTTCCCATTATTGCATGGCCCTGAGGGCCATGTCTGAAGTGGCCTCATGTGGAGGACTACCCACTCTTCCAATCTGAGACAAGTCCTAAGAAAATGCCATACTGGGTCAGACCAAGGGTCCATCAAGCCCAGCATCCTGTTTCCAACAGTGGCCAATCCAGGCCATAAGAACCTGGCAAGTACCCAAAAACTAAGTCTATTCCATGTAACCATTGCTAATGGCAGTGGCTATTCTCTAAGTCAGAGCTTTCCAAAGTGTGTGTCGCGACACTTTGGTGTGTCGCCTGAGGTGTGCCGGTGTGTCGCGCAAGCCCGGTGCACGTGACACACCGGCAAGTGGGAACCAATGCAGCCGCCGGTGGACCTCATCCCACTGGCGGCTGAGCAGTAAAGAATCGCTGTGCTGTGTGCCGCGGACACACAGCAGGAAGATCGGCATGGCCGTGGTGGAGCTCACCTCCCCACGGCCCGAAGAAGAAAAAGGTCACGTCGAAACGTGCAGGTGCTCCTCCTCCTTCCTGCCCATGCAGCCCCGGAAGAAAAATGTTGCCGGAGCCACACGGGCAGAAAGGGGGAGGAGCGTCAGCCGCGTGCAGAAGAGGAGCAGCAGCGTTGTTGCAGCAGGGAGAGAAGAGGAGGAGGCCCGGTAGCAGGGTCCCCACCGCGGATCGGCCCAAGAAGATCAGGGCCGCTGCAGAGCCCATCCTGCAGCGACCCGTGAAGAGGAGGCCCAGAGGTAAGAGAGAGGCTGAGGGCCCGTAGAGTGTGTCTGTGAGCTGAGTTGAGCGATTGTGTGCGTCTGTGAGCTGAGTTGAGCGATTGTGTGCGTCTGTGAGCTGAGTTGAGCGATTGTGTGCGTCTGTGAGCTGAGTTGAGAGATTGTGTGTGGGAGTGAGAACCTGAATGTTTGCAGAGAGAGCCTGTGTGTGTGTGTGTGTGTGGGTGTGTGTGTGAGAGAGACAGCATGTGACAGTGAGAGCCTGTGTGTATGAATGATTGTATGAGAGAGAGCATGTGACAGTGAGAGTATGTGCTTGAGCAAGACAGCATGTGGGTGTGAGAGAGAGCCTGGGTGTGTGAGTCAGACAGCATGTGTAAGAGAGAGACTGTATGAATGATTGTATGAGAGAGCCTGTGAGTGTGTGAGAGAGAGAAAGCATGTGAGAATGAGAACCTGACTGAATGTTTGAGGGAAGAAGATAGATGGAGAGAAAAGAAATAGAAAAAAAGACAATATGAAAGGAATTGGCAAAAAAATAAGAAAGGGGAGGTGGAAAAAAAAGCCTGTGACCAACCGATTAGAAAACTAAGATCAGACAGCAAAGGTAAAAAAAAAGAAATAAATTACTTTTTACTGATTGGCACATGTAATCTTTGGTAATGTGCAAGAGTAGCAGTTTCTCTATGCTGATTTCACAATGTACGAGATCAACATGGAGGAAGTGGAAACCCACGGGGCCTGCACAGAGGAGGCAGCAGAATGGGCTTCAGTGCCAATAGCAGCAATCAGCGCCTCCCCAATAGCCATGCGGCAGCAGTGACAGTGGCAGCAGAGGAATCAGAGAGGCTCCGAGGTTGCTGGCAAAAGAAAGAGAGGGGGTTTGCCTTTAGTGTGTGCCTGCCTGAGGGTGTGTCTGTGTATGAGAATGTATGGGTGTCTTCCTGGGGTTTGTATGTGTGAGAATAGGTGCCGGCCTGTGTGTGGTGTATGTGTGTGTGTGAGAATGAATTGGTGCCTGCCTGGGGGTCTGTGTGTGTGAGAATGAATGTGTGCATGCCTGAGGGAGTGGTGTGAAATTGAATGGAAGCCTGCCTGGGGGTCAGTTTCAGTGTGTGAGAATGACTGGGAGCTTGCCTGGGTGTGTGTGTTTGTGTGTATGTGAGGGAGCCAGACAGAGTATGTATGAGAAAATCCAGGGGAGTAAGAGTTTGTGTGGGGGTGTGTGTGTGGAGGGAGAGAGAGTGTCTTAGAGCTTGAGAGTGTGTCAGTGTCTGTGAGAGCGAGAGGTTATCGTGGATATAAGAGCATGAATGTGTATGTATGTGACAGTATATGTGTGAGAGAGAATGGAAATGTGAGTATGTGTGAGAGAGAGAGAGGATAACCTCCTAATCCTTGACAATATCAGGGTGACTGGAAATCAAGAGCTCCCACGTATGGACAGCAGGGGCTTTTTAAAATCCTTATTAGTTTTAATTATTGGGTGTTATTTGATATATGTGCTGTTTTGAAATATTTTATTGGTGTTTAGGAAATTGTAAAAAATGTATATGATTTTAATGAATAGAAATTCTATTTATCAGTAGTTTTAAAATATTCTTTTATTAGTATGGTTTACTATTATAACTGATGCTTTATGTTTCTTGATTTTATTTGTTTTATGAGGAATGGTGGTTCTGTTTTTCCATTATTAATACACAGAGTCTGGCTTCTTGGGGTTTCCATTTCAGGTTTTGTCTAATTTGTGCTCCTTTATTTTGTATTCTGAATTTGGTGAGGGTCTGTCTCTGCAATGTGTGTGTGACCATGATGAGAAATTCACTAGCATAGGGATCTATGGCAAACGGGTTTGTTTTGTTTCCTCAGTAGGTGGTGTATTGGTATTCTAGGACCCAGTATAATATTTACCCTTGCTTTTTCACAGGTAGGGTTATTGTTGTTTGAGTCCTTGGTGTTATTACTGTTATGTTATGATGGGATTGCAGTATAGATTTTGAGTGTCTTTTTTTTTTTGCGAGGTTTTATTTTCATTCACAATGTGCCTGGCAGTGGAAGGTGTTTGTGCTGCTGTTACTGTGAGGTGACACCAGAATTTGAAAACATCTTTAGTATGATGAGCTGTAAGGGAAACATTCAAGCTCCATTGTTTGGGGGAATTTCAGTAGATGCACAGAGTTACAGAACTGGAGGTGCAGGATTTATATTGACATTCTGTCCCTTCCTATAAATTCCAGTCTTCACTCTCATAGCCATATAGAATTAGTTGAATGAGGCTATCAAATAATTTTATAGTGTGAAACTGGCCAGCTTTTTAAAATTACGCAGAAGACCCTTTGGACTTTCTTATTAACACTAAATATTCAAAAGCTGTGTTCATCCCATCAAGCTCATATATCTCATTAAAGAGGTAAATTGAATAACACAATAACTTTGTTTTATTATTGTTACTCATAAATTATAACAATAACATTAATCTTGGAATATTATATATTTTTAATATAAATGAAAGATTTTCACAAGATAGGTTGTGTCGTGAAACATTTTATTATGTATATATTTAAGGAAACATACATAAATTGTCGAAATACATTTTGTTCGTTTAACCTTTAACCTCTGGTTTGCTAGTAGACTGAATTACTGTGTCCCGAAATTATGTTTGTCTAAAAAGTGTGTCACCAACATGAAAAGTTTGGAAAGCTCTGCTCTAAGTGAACTTAATAGCAGGTAATGGACTTCTCCTCCAAGAACTTATCCAATCCTTTTTTTAAACACAGCTATACTAACTGCACTAACCACATTCTCTGGCAACAAATTCCAGAGTTTAATTGTGCGTTGAGTAAAAAAGAACTTTCTCCGATTAGTTTTAAATGTGCCCCATGCTAACTTCATGGAGTGCCCCCTAGTCTTTCTACTATCCGAAAGAGTAAATAACCGATTCACATCTACCCGTTCTAGACCTCTCATGATTTTAAACACCTCTATCATATCCCCCCTCAGTCGTCTCTTCTCCAAGCTGAAAAGTCCTAACCTCTTTAGTCTTTCCTCATAGGGGAGTTGTTCTATTCCCCTTATCATTTTGGTAGCCCTTCTCTGTACCTTCTTCATCGCAATTATATCTTTTTTGAGATGCGGCAACCAGAATTGTACACAGTATTCAAGGTGGGGTCTCACCATGGAGCGATACAGAGGCATTATGACATTTTCCGTTTTATTCACCATTCCTTTTCTAATAATTCCCAACATTCTGTTTGCTTTTTTGACTGCCACAGCACACTGCACCGACGATTTCAGTGTGTTATCCACTTTGACACCTAGATCTCTTTCTTGGGTTGTAGCACCTAATATGGAACCCAACATTGTGTAATTGTAGCATGGGTTATTTTTCCCTATATGCATCACCTTGCACTAATTTCCCAAGGATTATCTTTCAAACTTTGAGCAGTTTTGCACACAGCATAGACCTTCCAGTCTCCTAAAAGCTCTACCTTAACTTTGTTGCTTCCGACATTTTAAAAAAAATTATTTTGTTTATTCAACATAACAGATAATATGAACCATAAAACCGACTGTAAAAGATTCAATAGTACACTTTAACGGAATAGACTAGAATATCTCAAAACCATGATGCCGTAATAAAGTGATATACAACTAAATAATATTGACATGTTATTTGTTGTCTGTTACATATTTTTTTTTAATATTTTTATTACTATCCCTCCCTCTTGCCTTCTTCCAGCAATCATATAATCCCAGCCACCCTAAAGCCCCCTTCCCCCCACCAGAGGTCTTAAACTTAACTCATCTCCCTGGAGATTAAAAGCCACAGTGGAGCGCTTCTGTCGCCAAACTACATATGGGTGCCATGATTGCTCAAATTTGGGAAGTTGTTTCCGTTTGGCAGTGAGCCAATTTAAATGATAAATCCGGGCAAGCCTTTGAATAACTCTTTGAATGTGCGGGGCCATTGATTTCTTCCAAAAGCACGCTACTTCCCCTCTTGCTGCCAATATTATTTGGAGAGATAGCGAGATCACCTCCAAGGTCTGGTCCTCGGCCGGTAAATTCAGTAGAAAAAAACCAAGGGTCTTTAGGTATGTTCACCCCAACAATCTCCCCTATCATCTCTACCATACCATCCCAAAAAAACGATATGGCAGGACAATCCCACCACATATGCAAGAAGGTGCCCACCGTATTTTCGCCAACAATCCTCTGTCAACATGTGGAACATCATATGCAGCCTAACAGGGGTGTCATACCATCTATATGGTATTTTATAACTATTTTCCACAATGTCTGCTGAAATTGAACACTTCTTGACCGAAATAAAGCATAGGCCCCAGTGTCTGTCCCCCAACTCATGCCCCAGTTCGCTCTCCCATCTCTGAATATGTGGAGGAGGAGGGTTTAGATCTTTGTTCAAAATGCGATAAATTCTAGAAATCCCTTTCATAATTCGATGGGCTTTATCACAAAACCCTTCAAATAGGGACTTGCCTTGCTTCAAACTCCCCCTCACTGTTGGCTTGGACATGAAATGAGCCACTTGAAGATAGAAGTAATAATCAGACTTTTCTAATTGAAAAACTGTCTGAAGCTCCAGAAAACTTCTTAAAGATGTCCCACACCACAAATGCTCTAATCTGTTACATCTCCTGGCTTCCCACTGTCTCGCCATCCTGGCAGAAGAGCCCAGGCTGAATTCTCTGTTCATAAAAACTGGGGATCTATAAAAATATGGTCTGTCTCCCACCAACTTGGATTTCCACTTATCCCAAATTTTCAGAGTGAGAGCAATCGGTGGAGGGGTGGGTATAGGAGAAGACACCTAACTTTGTTAGGGAGCCACACCAAAGTATCCGGGGGAATATCTATTAGTAATGGCCAATCCACCTCTTTCCCTCACTCCTACCGTGATAGTCAATGATAAATTTTAACTGTGCCACCCCATAATACCAAGACAGACATGGCACTCCCAAACCCCCTCTATCCTTGGGCAAATACAGTACCCGACGCCCTATTCTGGGAGGATGTTTCCTCTATATAAAATGAAAAAATGTATACTGCCACTGAGAGAGCTATATATCCGGGACTTCAATCGGTAATGATTGAAATAGGTAAAGTAACTTGGGCAGCACACTCATCTTTGCTGTCCCCATGTAATGCTGGTCATATACTCACAAGACCACACACCAACACAAACACCTCATCCCCCCCCCCCCCAACAAACTCCAAAAACCGCTATGAGGAATAATGTCACAAAAATCTCCTAGCAGCCTGCTGGGCACCTTATGTGCCGTATTACACTGCAACTTAAAGAAACCTCCCCATGCAAAGAGGAAAAAAGAAAAGGAAAATAGAAAAGCCTGCATTTAAAACATCATCATGCAATGCTTTTTCAACTTCTGTAAACAGTTTTGAGACCCGTCAGGGGTTCATTAGCACCCTGTTTTGGACTCCCATTTAGCAAGCGAGCAAAAATTGCAATTCCGTTGGCCCGGTGAAGTTCAGGTAGCATCTTCTCGTGGAGAGAGAGACCCTCCTGAATGCCTGAGCAGTCTCTTCCCTCCATTCTGAACCCGCTGCCATCTGGTGTTGGGGTCCTTCCTGGATACAGTTGATAAAGGACGCATTCGAAGACTTGGTCTGGCATGCAGTCCTGCTGCTTGCAGAATCTTCAGTGATTCCTCCACTGTTAAAACCCTTGGAGACTCCATTTATTGTGAATTGCAGTCCGAATGGAAATAGCCACTTGTAGTGATGTCCCCCTGTTCGGAGCACCCTTACTACCTCTCTGAATTCTCCTTTTTTTTTTTTTTTATAGTCCATTTTGTGACCGTGCCACTGAATGTCTCCCATTTGCCTGACTTGACATCACTTTTTCCTTTTTAGCAAACTCATGGAAGCAAAATATTATGTCCCACGGGAGGCTATTTTGAGATCTAGCCAAGGCTCGGTGTGCTCTTGCCAGCTTAATATTTCCTGTCTCTTCCTCTCCTGCTGTAGTATGTAAAATAGAGCTGCATATTTCTACGTTTGCTTTCTGGCAGTCAAGATAAGCCTGCTCTTCCGGGATGCCTCTGAATCACAGGTTGCTTCTCCTAGAGCAATTATCCAGGTCCTCAACCCAGTCCTTAAGTTTATTATTTTCTTCATGGAGGACCTGTATATCTTGCTGCATCCCCTCCGTTGCTGTATCCTGCTTTTCTTGCTTCTGTTCCACTGCTGTCATGTGGTTCCCCAGTTCTGTGCACTCACTCCTCAGCTCTGATACTATCGTTTGAAGCTCTTGTTTCAGTAGGCCCATATCAGCTCTTAACTTGCCAAACCATTGCTGGAAGTCCTCCCTGGAGGGAGGCGAATCAAGTCTCTGCGAACGGCCTCCACCTTCCTCCTTTCCCGGCACTCTCCCTGCCACGCCGGCACCATTTTCTTGTTGGCTGCCTGTGCCGGACTTGCCGAGGGTTTTTTTGTTGCAGTTTGCTCAAACGATTACTGCTTCAAATCTTGCACATTTTTGCGCACAGACATTGTGGGAGTGTTAGCAGGCAAAGTAGACCTTTATATCAGGTCACAGTACTATGATCGCTAATCGGGTGGGATTCTGGAAATCGGGACACGGAGCTTCCAGCTCAAGCTGCCATTTGCTAGCGTGATGTCGCTTCCTTCTCTGCTTCCAACATTTTGATTAGAACTGGACCAGATAGCCACAGAGGTAAAAGATCATCACCTCAAGTTAATGAGATATGTGTCTGGTAGCTTGTCAGCAAAGGCAATGTCAGGTGACTCTGCTAGCTTCTCTATGGATGCCTGGAATGTTTGGGGTGCTTCTTGTTTGGAGCCGCATGCCTGGTAAAGGTTCTATCCACTTAAAGGTCTAGATCATTCAACAGTACATATATCCATGTCCATCCAAACTTTACTCCTCTGCAAGTTTAGTATTAAACCAGTTATGCTTAAGACAAGCTGTTGCCTGAATTCATCTCATCATATTAAGGCATTAGCATTAGAGAAGTCCATGGGCTTAGAGCCAGAAAGTTCTATTGAGAGCTGGTCTGAAGAGGGCTACTATCAAGATGTCATGGTCAGACAGACTGGGATCAGGGAATATCTTTACAGGAGCGTCACAGGACTAGAGACTGTCTTCTGCCTAGACCAGCGTCTTCCCCCTTGGTTTGAGCCCTCAGATTCTGGTGGCCGGCAGGACTTAGATAAAACAGGAGACACAATGGATCTTGGAAGCAGGCAGGGCTGGAGATATGGGCTGGAACGAAGGGCAAGGCTTGGACTGGAGACAAGTCCTGGAACAGGAGACACAGTGGGTCTTAGAATCAGGCAGGGCTGGAGATACGGGCTGGAATTAAGGGCAAGGTCGGTACTAAAGGCAGTGCAAACAAGGTTTGACTGGGCCACACAGGACAAGGATTGGAAAGGATATGGATTGGACATGACTAGGATTGGACCGGCCTGGGTAAGACAAGACTAGGATTGGACCAGACTGGGTAGGACAGGACGAGGACTGGACAAGGACAGACCTAGAACAAGCAAGCAAACAAACAAGAAGGCCAAAACCAGCCACAAGGCTGGGCTAGATAAACCTAGAAGGCCCCAGGGTTGCAAGGCAGGCCCGGAAGGCCACAAGACAAGGCAGAAAAGTCTGAAAGGCCCCAAGAAGAGGTTAGATGAGAAAGCAAGGATGGCCAGGGTGACTCGATAAAGAGGTAAGGTGTGCAGAGGAAGTCTGGGCTAAAATGGTCTGAAACGCCCATCATGTGATCAGAGATGAGGCGGCTGGAGCAGCTGTGGGCGAGGCTCACTGATTACCTCTGTTGGCGGGGGGACTGCGTAGCAGGCAGAATCGTGACACAAAACTTTGTCATTTTTCTTGCTATCACCTGTAGAAAATCATTCCCTACTGGAGAACATTTCTTTCCAAATCGTTGTATAAAAGATGGCTAAGAGAGTGCTTTTTTCATTGGCTGGTCTTTCAAAAGTCCAGGGTATTTCTGCCTGGCCCCCTAAAGTTCCTAACATAACAAAGGAGTTTGAGGCCGTGTCCATCCATCCACCCTCTTACAGCACACTATTTGTGTATTTAAACTTCTTATATTACACTGCTTCCAGTAACATCCTCTAGTGCAGATTACAAATATTAAAACGAAGGTGGCATTTATTTACATTTCTGTACTTCAAACATACAAAATTAGAAAAATAGACACAACTTAAAAACTAATCAAATCAATTGTGAATTTAAAACGTGCACTATCTGATTTTTCTGTGCATTATGTACAATGCTCACTGCTGTTTATCTGAGTTAGAAATGTCACCATTAAAGTGCTTTATCTAGGTGGATTAATTTATCAAAGGCTTGTTTAAAAGCCAGTTTTTTTGTTTTTAAACTTTTATGTCATCCAACACGTGGCGTAATGTTCCACAATAGTGGACTGGCCACTGGAAAATCTTGAGCTCTGTGCTCCCTTTGAACAAGATAAGTATACACATGTAATCACAATCAACAGCTCCAGGATTTGACTACATCCAGCTCCTATATTTATTTTATTTTTCACTATTGAGAAAACCTTGAGGTGAATCACAAAAACAAACTAACTCAAGAAACAGCAACGCATAGGGACTGAATCCTCTCAAGAGGTTCAGAAAGACCAAGACCCCTATATTGGTCCCACCAAGCTGCAAGTCAAACGTTTTTGAGTTTACTGGGAAATGATCTTTTCAGAATCCTATGCTCTCCGACTGGAAGATAGGCTACAAGTACTTGAACATTGAGTGAGTGGCGGGAAGGACCAACCTTTGCTTACTTTCCTCCTCCATGAAATGCAAGAGGACCTTTTTTTTTTTTTTTTTTTTTTTATGGCTAAAGGAGGAGTGTGAGATGGATCTATGATATAGTTAAAAGGACTATTGGTGTCTAACAGCATAGTTGCAAGCTTCAAATCAATCCCAAGTTCCTGTCTTGAGTAATTTGGATTTCCATCTTCATTAGCTTCCTCCCAATTTTCTGGGCTCACCCACATGCACATAAGGGAGAGAAAGCAGTTCATGCATTGATTTCAAGAGAACTGTCTCTTATCTGGAGTGGACTAAAACCCATAGAAAGTCCACCCAACGTTTTGTTTCTTTTGTTCCTAATAGGTCGGGCCTATCAATGACAAAGAATACTATTTCTGGTTAGGTAGCAGATTGCATCTCCCATTGTTATGCCCTGGCCGGTTTGACCTTGGGGCATGTCGAGGCACATGTCAGGGCCATGGTGATGTCAGTTGCCAGTTTGTCTACCACCTTGGAAGGAGATATGCCAGGCTGCTGTGAGGAACTCTGTCCACAATCTCATTAGTTACTATTGTCTTGATCTGACCTGCTATCAGGATTTTAGGTTTGTATTGTACATCTTAACAAGGATTGTTGGCAGAAAAGAGTCCAGGACTGTTTCCAGGTTTTCCCTGTATTCATGTTCCATTTTTTTTTAAATTTTTAATTTATGCATTTCCAAAATAAGTTAATCTTGAACAGAAATATTAAGAACAGGAATAGTTAAATTAACCAAAAAATATCAAAGCAAACATTCTTTCCTTTTCTCAATACAAGTCCTCTAAGTAGGAGTGGATCTTTACCCAAAGCAAAATATTATTATTTTTAAACAGGAAATATCAGTAGACATACAGCAGCAATCTGTATCATTAGGGAACTTTTGCATTAGGACTGGAGGTCACTGTCAACACAGGGGTTTCCCTATTAAAAACTGCGTTAACTGTGGGGGATCAAAAAAAAAATATAGTAGTATTCTGGTATTTTATCATGCACTTGCATGGGAACTTTAAGAAGAAAGCACCTCTTATTTGCAAAACCTGTGGGTGTAACAGGAGAAATGATTTCCTCCTTTTTTGAATCTCCCTTGAGATATCGGGGAAGACTAACTTTACACTGGAGAAAACTCAGTCCTACGTCAAAGACAGTCTCATTAACCATTCCTTATCTGGTTCAAGTGCTAATGTCTCTATCAATGTAGCTGGAACAGCCAACTCCGAATCGGACATCTCTAGAACAGTTGAAATATTCAAATTTGGGTCTCCAACAGGTACCAGCGGTGTTATCCCCTCTCCTTGTACTTCCATTCTTCTAGACTTTGGCAAGTAGAAAATCTTAGAAACTGGTGGAATCGCATTTTCTGCAATCTGGAGAATTCCTACTAAGTACCTCCTAAACATTTCCCTAGGAGGGATTAGGAGTACTTGAGGAAAATTTAATAAATCTCAAATTTCTGTTCTTAACAGCATTTTTCAGATTTTCAACTTTCAGGGCTAAATTGCCCCTTTCTTTAGTTATTGCTGACTGTACTTGTATTCCATTAACTTGGTCTCTTAAAGAAAGCACCTGTTGATCCGTTGCTGTTAGTGTACTGGAGAACTCCAAAATGTTTCCTTCCAACTTTTTACATTTAACAATGACTGGTGATAATTGTTGCAGAATTGAGCTTCTCATCTCTGATAGCCTCCCAGATTGTCTCGAGAGAAAACAGTTGGTCTCTGCACTGTAGACAACACAACAGGCATTCTCAGGGGAACTGACTCCATATCACAGTGATCATCACCTTCCAACAATGCTTCTCCTTCCATACCGGACTGTCCACGATGGGAAATTTGGACTCACCGCTGCTGCCACCGCCCCTTCGTTCCCCGCTGGGCTCAACTCGCCGGCACTTCGGTCTGGTGGATTTTCCCCTGACTCTAGGGCTCCTCTGGACACATTAGGATTATCCAGAGGGGTTCCCTTCATGGAGCTTAAGGATGACAGAGCCAGGGAGAGAGGGGAGCTCAAATTCCCCTCCCCCCTCTCCAGCGGCTGAGGCCCCGGCATTAAGCTGCTGTGCAATACGTGGGCATCCATAGATCCGGAGAAAGAGGTCGAAGGAGCCGCGGGGTAAGGCTCCGTCCTCTGTTTCCTCTTTCTTCCCATCTCAGGTCAAAAGTTAGCAAGAAATCAAAAATTTCTAATATGCCTGCAAGAGCTGACGATGTGCGAGTCTAGCGTTCGGCCATCTTGGATCCGCCCCTCATGTTCCATTTTTAATAGTAGTAATAAAAATTACAATTTAAAAGAGGCTTTTTAAAAATCAAAACTGCTTGAATGCTTCCTCCTGTTGGTGTGGTGTCTTGTCTCTGCTTCGCTAGATAGTCCAATCTATTTCATTCATCTCCTTTTCTTTAGTAGTATTTCCATAGCATTTCCATGTCTGTAATTGTCTGCCTGCTTTCTTATACACTCATGTTGATTGGGACTACATCTGTTCTCATCCAGTCTCTTTGACTTTTCCCTGACTTCAAAGCCAAGTTGAAAAGAGCTATGGGGGTGAAATCAGCATTTTTTTAAGCTCTTGGTATCCTGAAGTGTACTCCCATCAGTTCTCATGGCTTTTTCTACTATAACTTGTGTAAGAAGTTTAAGAACAACCTCCTCTGATGAATTTTAGATCATTTCAAAATCATTTATGCCATTTTAGGTATGTTGCCTTCTTCTGAGTAAAAGAACTTGTTTATTCTGTTTTCTCTCTGTGACTTAACTATTCAGCTTTTGGTTTTTCATTTCTTGCTAATACATATCAAGAGGGATTTATCTCCCCATTTGATTGGATAGTTTTCACCTCTGAAGCCTTGTTCTTCTAACTGCTTTCTGCTGTCCTTTCTTTTTTTGATTCTGCTTGTCATCCTGCATTTTATAGTTTTGTTTGTGGGTTTCTTTGCTCTTACCATTTTTGCTACCTCTGTAGAGAGAGAGAGAGAGAGAGAGTCCTCTTTCCCTGCTTCACACAGAGTTTTGTTGCCTTCTCTGTGCCTTTTTTGTTACCGCCTACTGTTCCTTTGTGTCCTTAACATTCTGGATTCCTTTCTTAGAACTATGACTCAGGCTCATGAAGTCTGTCCTCAAGTCTGATTGTAATAGTGAACCACATTTATTTTGTTTATATCTTGATTCCAAGAATCATCTCGAGGCAGCTAATTTCTTCAGTTTATTTACAAAATCTTAATATTCCACACTCTTTCCAAATAAGTTGTTTGAGGCAGATTACAACATCAAAATCATACAATATAAGTTAAAACAAAAAAAAATGTCCTTACATCAAAAACAAAACATGGCATATATTTGTCTTTTATATCATGCTTATAGAATGGTTAACATATACAAATATAAATATTAACCAGTTTGACAATGCTATTAAACCAAAAGGCAAAACCTATACATATGCAGAACCAAAAGCCAAGTATTGACAGCCTAACAGAAAGATTGATTTTGTTCCAGGAGAAAAGGTCTCAAACATTGAGTTGATAATTTGGGAGCAGCAAACAAAAACGTTAGTCTCTCCTGTGTTTCTCCAGTTTTCATTCCTTTAAAAGAGGAAGCTGGAGAAAATTTTCCTGAGCTGATTGTAATGATCTGCAAGGTACATAGTGAATTGGGATAGATAAGAGGGACTGTTCTGGTATAAAGATCTGAAAATCAGGACCTGAGATAAAACAGAGTCAGTGGAGATTGTATAAAGTGGAACAAATCTAATCAAATTGGGCGAGGCTGGAGATAATAGGAGTGTCATTGTTTGATATATCTGCAAGCGCTGAATTCCTGGAAGACCAAGATAAAGGGCATTACCATAGCCTAGCCTCAATATTATCATGATTTGTATTATTGCAACAATTGCATCCTAAGAGGAGAAAAGGGTGCAACTGACAAGGAAAGCATAAAAAATACACTATTTCTCACAACTGAAATCTGTTTATCAGAAGTCAAATAGGCAAAAATAATTCCAGAAACCTTAACATGATCGGCTGGGGTAGCACTTCATTGCTAAGCTTTATGTCTGAGCTATGATAAGAGAGCTAGGGTCTCCGGAACCAGACAACCTCTGTTTAAGAGGGGTTCTGTTTAAACTTATTTAATTTCATCCACTGAGTGACATCTTTAACTGATGAGGTGCAAAACCGAATCTTCACAATGGTCACCAAAAGCTATGAGCTGATTTCAAGAAGCCTGATTAACCTGGCCCAGAAGAAGGTTTGCATGCAAAAAAGAGAATGGGTGACAATATAGCACCCTGGGGAACAACACAAGAGGGCAAGCAGATTACATGAAAAAGTCCCAGGTGATACATTGCTGTCTCCCTGATGGGAAAGATGCAAACTATTTTAATGGTGGACCAGATAACCCTGTCTCCTGAAAATGGAGCAGGAGAATATTGTGGTTTACTATATCAAATGCAGTAGGAAGGTCAAGAAAAACCACAGCTGGTTCCATACCCTGGTTCAAATTACAATTAAGATAGATTGCAAGCTTAATAGGGTGAAAGCTATGCAGTTTATAAAATACTAACATAAATCTCTGTGGGCCCACTTACATGTGCAAGTGGTGTACCATGGACAGTTTTGAAAGTTGAGTCCATTATGTTGACTGATATTCAGGTATGTTTCAGATATTACAAAGTTAACTCTTGTAGGTCAGAAATTGTTTTGGCTACCTGTTAGAATGTAAGATATCCTACATTTACTTACCTTAGTCTATGTGCCTATTTGTAAACCGTTGCGATGGTATATAACTTAGCGACGGTATAGAAAAGTTTTTAAATAAATAAATAAATACCTGCAGATACTAACAAGCTTGGCTGATCTTATTTTATGCATTTTGTTGCTCTAAACCCTGTTTGTACCATTCTTTTTCTCACAGCTTTGGTCAGCGATGCAGCTCAGAATGACTCCCAAGATGTATCGTTCTTTCTGCCTCTGAGAAATGCAGATGCAGACAAACCAGAAAATGTGTACAAGTTTGATGACCGTATCCTCTCTGCATACAGGAACTTGCATTTCCATCAGTCCAGAGTTTCTTGCAACTTTGATTTGTGGAATAACACGAAATACTCCCTGTCCCCATTAGACTGGTTTTGCAGAATTTCTGTGTGGGCTTAGGAACCCTCTCTATCTCTCTATCTATTTATCTATGTATGTATGTATGTATGTGTTTTATATACCATTGTTCCAAAAGAAGATCACAATGGTTTTCAAAATTAATCTCTAGAAGAGGGTTGTCCTTCATTGACTTTTTTGTGTGTGAGCAGGCCCTGTGGTCTTGGACAGCTGCAAGTACAGGGCAGATGCCTGCTGGCCGTTTCCTTTCCCACCATGGTTTTATGTCCATATAGACGTGGGAAGTCCCTCTGACTCTAAATAGGGGGTCCCCATTTTCACCTTATGTGGAGTACAATTCTTGTTTCTTAGCGTGTAGCCAGATAGACTCAGGACCAATGGGTTTATGCACCCCTTCCAGCAGATGGAGACTTGAGTCAGGTTTCAAAGCTGACATCACCCTAGGAACACCCCTGAAGTCACCTCAGCCCTTCAGTATTTCTCCGTCTCCAGCAGATACGGACATGCTTTCCCTATGGGGATCGCTGTACCTTTTGGAGGAAGAAATTCTACTTTTAAATAGGAGAAAACATTGAGCCCCACTCTCCTGCGGTGATACCTAAAGGTCCCTCTCCCAGTTGAGATTTCCTGAGGTGATTTCTGAGATCCCTCAGAGGTGTACCTTGGTCTGGTAGCTGATTCCCGGCATGGACTTTGCTGCTGAAGCAGCTGAAAGGCAGTGGGAGCAGGAAGCCGTGGTGATGGCCAAAGTCCTCTCCTCTGCAGCCAGAGACCGTCTCTGTACTCAGCCAGTAAGTGCTGAGCCCAGGAAAGTTTAAAAAAAAAAAGAGAGAATTTCCTCCCAATTCAGAGACGCTGGAGAAGTTTCGGTAAGACTTCTTCCGGTCTCCTTGCTCAGCATGCCATTCTGACGTCGTTCCCCCATCCTGTTGGAGTAAGGGGAAGTGGGCTTTCAAGCAGGTTGAGTGGACCCTTGGTGGGCTAGGTCCTGCTTTAGTCTTAGTTGGCACACCGTGTGGTAGGCCGCAGGGGGGTGCCATCTTGCACGCGTTTTTGTGTATGTATTGCCCACATAGAATTTTAGTACATGCAGTGTGTGTCGGCTCTGCGCAAGCACGTACATACGCGCAGAATACAAGCAAATCCTGGTGCATGAGCTGTGCATGTGCCTCGCTGCAGCCTGTGTAGGCGCCCGAAATCTGTGCACATAAAACTTTAAGCATGAGCCGCCTGAACACAGTTACCGTCGCCAGTGGCTCCAGCAGCAAAGAAACATAAGCGCCTTTCTCTCTGCGCTGCTTGTTGTATTAGGGCTGCACAGACTGATCTAGATTCTTGCTTATGTCAGCACTGTGAGGAAGCCCAGGGAAAGTTGGCTTCCCCGAACTCTGCTAAACCTGGTTCTCCTGTTCAGAGGATGGGTCAGCCAAATCCTTAACTGGAAGTAGCCCAGATCTGAGTAACCCTGGGACTGGGTCATCCATGGGAGAGGGAAATTTAGTGGCACTTAACATCAGTACTTCCTGGGCTAGGAATGTACCCTGTCGCCTACTCTTGGGTGGGTCTTCAAGCCTTCATACAGGCGCAGTCTGCTACCTCACTTGCCCCTGTCCAGACGGAACGTCAGCCAGTAAGCCCTCCCTCTTCCAGTCCTATTGGCAGACCTCAAGGCATGCCTCAACTCACCAAGGATATCCCTTGGTGCCGTCGTCCGTGCTGTCTGAGTCTAGCAGGGACCTGGACGGCACAGATGAAGAAGAAGATCCAGATTCCTTGGAAGATGGGGGCCCCCCCCCCCCTCCCGGTTTAGAACCATATCGGACCACAGTATGGTTTTTTCCATAGAGACGAATTGCCAGCCCTGGTTCCCCAGACCCTGAAGATGCTGGGTGGACTCTGATGGAACCAAAGAAGAACCCCATTCTGATTTATCTGTGGAAAGCCTCTTGCTACTTTTCAGTACTGGAAGCCATCCAGGAGTTGATTGACCTGGAATAGGATGCCCAGAAGCAAGTTTAGTACCTGTTCCTCTCTCGGGAGGTGGATAACTCGGGGGCGAATTCCAGACCGGTTATGGAACCCACCTTTTTAGCTGCTGCGGGCTCGGACCTAGTTCGTACCTCGGCCAGAGGAGTGGCCTCAGTGGTGGCAGCCAGAAGACAGCTATGGCTGCGGAGTTGGTCAACAGACGTCGCCTCCAAGGCAAATCTCACAAAGATGCCCTTTAAAGGATCACTCCTCTTCAGAAGCGAATTGGAAAAGCTGGCCAGTAAATGTGGCGAATCTCCAGTACACTAGCCTCCAGATTATAAGAGAAAGCAGTTACACACCTCTCACCCATGAGGGGTAGATCCAGGCGCTCCCAGTGCATGTGCGCCTAAAGAAACTAGACATTTTAGAGGTCTCAGTCCTTTCAGAGTTGGCAGCCCAAGAGAAGGACAGGCTCGGGTTCAAATTCATCCTGAACCCCCCCCAATGAAGTTTTGCCGACCCACCCTTGGAATGAGGAGATAGGGGGTTGACTGTCTCTCTTCTAGCAACAGTGGGTCAAGATCGCTTTGGACAAATGGGTACTGGAGGTCATATGAGAAGGATATGCACTGGTATTTCGCAGCACTCAGGACATATTCATGATACCTCCTTGTCATTCCCAGCACAAGAAGCAGACAGTGGAGACTACCCTGTTAAGGCTCCTCAGGATGAGAGCTATAATTCCAGTACCTGTGCCTCAGGAAAATATTTTATTTATTTAGATTCTTTTTTATACCGAAGTATAGCAGATTGCCTTCACCCCGGTTTACAGAGAAAAACAACATCATACATGAAACATATTATAACGTAAGAACAACTGTGTGATAGGTAACATCACCGCAAAGGCAACGTATAACAGATTTGCAGATAACAATTTACAATTTAAATACTTTATTTAGAAACTTTTATATACAGTCGTCGTAAGTTATAATCATAACGGTTTACAATGTTAAAGTTTAAGAGCAAATAAATAATCATAAGACAGGTTAAATCATAGATATCAAATGACTTAATATAATAAAATGATTAAAGAATAAATAAATTCAAACAATACAATAAAACTAATTAAAAGGAAATACTAATAAAAATAAAAAGAGGGTAAAAATTATATAAGAAACGGTGAAATAAAGACTAAAAAATTACAGAAGGATAGCAAAGATAAAAGTAAATATCTTCACAGTCTCTTAATATACACACATTAGCTGCTTAGAAATATTATCCGCTGACCATAACCTCTTTGAAAGCCTTCTCAAACAAACAAGTTTTTAATTGTTTTCAAAAAATTTATAAATCTCCTTGCATTCTCAATTCAGCAGGGATGGTATTCCATAATTTTGGGCCTGCAATGGATATGGCTCTATCTCTAACTTCACTGAGATGTGCTGTATATATAGAGGGCACTACAAGCAATCCTTGATTCAATGATCTCAAACTTCTTTGGGGTGTGTAAAGATGAATTATGGCATTAAGCCACTCTATTTTTTCATTATGTAAAAGGCTTGTGTAAAAAGCATAAGACTTTAAATTCTATCGTTTGTTTAATGGGTAGCTAATGTAAAGAATTCAGGATTGGTTTTATATTTATTTATTTATTTATTTTGAATTCTTATATACCGATATTCCTGTAAAGTATACAGATCATACCGGTTTACAGTGTAACAGAACTGTCGCAAGTGGCAATTACATAGAACATAAAAACGTTAGAACATTGGAACAATTTTATGTGGTTGAATTTCTTCGTTCCAGTTAATAACCTTGCAGTTGCATTTTGTAAAAATTGCAGAAGTCTAAGGGTAGTCATTGGGAGGCCGAGTAGCAACACATTACCATAATCGAGACTTGAAAATAATAGGTCTTGAAGGACTGTCCGAAAGTGCTCTTTATGAAGCAATGATTTTAAATGTTTTAACATGAGGAGTTTGTGTTATCCCTCTTTGACTTTATTACTAATGTTTTTTCATATTCAGTTCATTATCTAATATGATTGCTAAGTCCCTTGCATGTGTTGAAGGTTCAGTTTTATCCTGTATTATATTTAATGATATAGGCTTGGACTTTGTTTAGCAGAATAATTTGTTTTATCTAGATTGAGAAAATGTTTCATGTGAACTAGTAGAATTTTTATTGTAGAAATATATACGTCAACTAGTCTTATTGATTTGTCTAGGGAGTCAGGAATTGAATGTCATCCACGTATAAGTAATGCGTAATGCCTAAACCTGCTAATAGATGACGCCGGGAACACACAAATGTTAAAAAGAGTAGCAGATAAATACCCCTGTGGTACGCCTGAATTGAGTGATTTTTTTTTCTGAGGTGACATTGCCTACTTTCACTTGAAATGTTTGATCTTCAAGAGAAGATTTAAACCATTGTAGGGTACTGTTATCTAAGCCTATCTCTGTGGGGCATTATTCCATCTATTTCTTCATACCCAAGAAGAAAGGAGTCTTTCACACCATCCTGGACCTCAAGAGCGTCAACCGATATAAGCGTGATTCATTTCCACATGGAAACCTATACTCCGTGATAATGGCCGTACAATCAGGAGAGTTCTTAACCTCCCTGGACCTATCTGAGGCCTACCTACATAGTCTAATCTGGCAAGAACATAGTTTCCTTTGTGGTGCTGGGTCACCATTATCAGTTCTGGGCACTGCCCTTTGGCCTAGCCACCACCCCCAGAACATTTTCCAAGATTATGGTGGTCGTAGCAGTAGCATTGAGAAAAGAGGGAATCCTGTGCACCCGTACTTGGATGATTGGTTGATCCGGGCAAAGTAAGTCCGTGGGAGAGAGTCTCAGGGTGACCAATAGGGTGACCTCCTTGCTTCAGGAACTCATTTGGGTCGTAAACCTGGACAAAAGCAGTCTCAAACCCTCCCAGTCCTTGGAATATCTGGGAGTCCGATTCGACATCAAGCAGGGCAAGGCCTTCCTCCCGATCACACGGATAAGGAAGTTGATGCCCCAAGTTCATCTGTTGATGAACACATTATGCTCGATGGAGTGGAGCTATCTTCAAGTCCTCGGTTTGATTGCGGTAGCCCTGGAGGTGGTGATGTGGGCGAGGGCACACATGCGATCACTTCAGTGCTCCATGCTGTCATGTTAGAACCTGCTGTTTCAAGACTATTTGATTCACCTCCACTTACCAATGGAAGTATGCTCTCAGCTCCAGTGGTAGCTGCAGGAAGCTCATCTGGGCAGGGGTGTACCCCTGTCCCCTCCAAACTGGCTGGTCCTCTTGACAGACACAAGCCTCCGTGGCTGGGAAGCTCACTGTCAGGATCTGACAGCCCAGGAGTGTGAGATCAAGGAAGAGGCCTTCTAGAACATAAACCACCTAGAAGCCCGAGCAGTCATATTGGAGTATCTACAATTCAGCCACATACTTCAGGGTCAAGCAGTCCGTGTAATGTTGGGCAATACAATAACGAAAGCGTACATTGACTGCCAGAGTGAAACCAAAAGCCAGCAAGTGTCGCGAGAGATAGATCTCCTTATGGAATGGGTGGAAATAAATCTACAGATGATCTCAGCCTTCCACATCGTAGGAAAAGACAACGTCAAAGCAGACTTTCTAAGCAGGTAGAGTCTGGATCCAGGAATGTGGGCGTTGTCAGCCAAAGCCTTTCAACTGGTAATAGATTGCTGTCGTCTCCTGTCCATCGACCTGCTGGCCGCATCTCACAATGCGAAGATTCCCCAATTCTTTAGTCATAGAAGAGATCAGTTGATTTTGGGGATCGACGCTCTCGTTCAGACCTGGCCGGAAGAGGAGCTGCTATACACCTTCCCTCTGTGGCCCCCTCCTAGGCAGGGTCATTCGCAGAATTGAGCACCACAGGGGATTAGTCCTACTAGTAGCTCCAGATTGGTCCAAGGGTCCGTGGTATGCGGACACGCAGGGACTCCTGGTGGAGAGTCCCCTGTGCCTCCCACCGCACAGGGACCTGCTACAGCAGGGACCGGTCCTTCACAAGGATCCAACTTGGTTCTGTTTTACAGTCTGGCCCTTGAGAGGGCTCGTCTGATGAAATGAGGATATTCGGCGATAGCAATTGCCACCTTACTCCGCGCATGGAAGTTCTCTACGTCCCTAGCGTATGTGCGGGTCTGGAGAGTATTTGAGGCCTGGTGCGAGGAACGTGGTGTTTCCCCTCAGACGGTTAAAATCCCACTAATCCTGGAATTATTTTTGCAGGATGGCTTGAATAAAAGTTTGACCCTTAACTCCTTAAAGGTCCAGGTAGCAGCTCACTCCTGTTTCAGGGGCGAGGTAAACGGAACCCGCCTGTCGGCTCATCAGGACAGGGCCCGTTTTCTGAAAAGGGTGAAGCACCTCCGGCCACCCCTACGGTGGCTGGTTCCTTTGTGGAATCTTAATCTAGTATTGGAGTTTTTGGCAGGGCCCTCCTTTTGGCCCTGCATTTATTAACCCTGAAAACAGTGTTCCTGGTGGCTATATGCTCAGCACATCGCATCTCTGAACTAAAGGCATTGTGTCGGGAACCATTCCTCCATATGACTCCAGGAGCATTACAGCTTCATATCGTTACATCCTTCTTTCCCAAGGTAGTTTCGGAGTTTCATTTGAATCGGTCCGTTTTGTTGCCATCCCCAGATAAGCATAAGGACACGGAAGAATACTGCCGCCTCTGCCATTTGAATGTCATAGGCTTTTGATGCGGTATCTGGAAGTTTCAGAACCAGTCCGAAAGATGGACTGTCTATTTGTCCTTCATGGTGAAAGAAAGCAGGGCAAACCAGCTTCGCGGGCTACCGTAGATTGCTGGATTAAGGAGGTGGTCACAGGAGCCAGAAAAGCCATTATTACCCCTTCAGGTCATTCCACTAGGGCTCAGGCAGTCCGTAGGTAGAAGCTAGACTACTGTCTCCTGTCGACATCTGCCAAGCGGCGAACTGGTCCTCCTTGCACACCTTCTTCATGTTCTATTGCCTGGCCCGGGAGGATGCAGCCTTTGCAAGGGTGGTGTTAACCGGACCACGGGCAACCTCCTGCCCCAATCGGCAGTAGCTTTTGTACATCCCATTGGTCCTGAGTCTATCTGGCTACACACTAGGAAATGGAGAAATGACTTACCTGATAATTTCCTTTTCCTTAGTGTAGCCAGATGAACTCAGCATCCTGCCCATGGTTGCCCAAGAATGGTGCCAAGGATTCGCCCGTGGCGTGGATATCGATTCCAAGAAATTACGGGTAAGCCGTCATCCAGTCCCTAGATTAGGGCATCTATATCTTACTGGGGTTCAGTGTTTGGTTGCCTACAGTTATGATTATCTGTTTTTAATCGTTTTTTTCGATAGTATGTACAAAGTGGCTTTTGAAGAGAATGCTGAAGGGCTGAGGTCCCTGCAGGGTTGTATCTAGGGTGATGTCAGCTTTGAAACCTGACTCAGTATCTGCTGGCAGGGGAGCATAAATTCATTGGTCCTGAGTCCATCAGTCTACACTAAGGAAATGAAATTATCAGGTAAGTCATTTCTCCATTCTTGCTGTCTTATATTGTTCTGTTAACAGAAGCACATGGGAAAAGCATAAAGTTCTTGATTTCGGCCCATTCTTTTTACTAGCAATTTGGTATCAAATTTACTGGTACAGGATGATATCACTGTAGTCTGGCTAGTTTTTGATTTGAGGAATAAGTAAATTGAGGAGAGGGAGGTGGTGATAGGTTTATAGGCAGTGTGCAATCAATGTTTTCCGTGCTGAACTTTGCCATTTTTAAAAGAGAATCCCCAGTTGGATGCTAAATTAAAAAATAAATGTAATTAAAAATGGGGCAATACATATATGTGAAGGATGACTTTCAAAACTGTTAGCCTAAAAGTTCCAAAATATATCAGTGAAATATTGCAGTATTTGTATATTTCTTAACACTCATTCAGTTATCTCGCCGGCTGAATACAAGGCTCTAGAGGTACCTTCTGCAGTGTTCAAGAACATTACTGCTGAGGAAATCAAAACGCTGGTAGAAAATAGCAGGTAATGATGATGCATGATGTTCTCTCGTATGGGTCTTTTGGCAATGGCAGTTTATTTTTATATACTGATTTTTCACACAATATTAAAATAGTAAACAAAAACAATTCAATAATAAAATCACTCAAATAATAGAATTTAAAAGCCAAATCAACAAACTTCAGATTGTCCTGTTTATATAAAGTACTCTCACCAGAAAATACTATAGAAGAATAAATAAAAATTAACTAGAAACCTGGCTAAATAGCCAGGATTTCAAAATCTCCCTAAATTTCAAAAACTTTTGTTCAATTTGTAGAGCCAGTGGAAATGTATTTCAAATTAAAGGTGCTTGATATTGGAAGGTAGGTTGCCTAGTATCTTCGAGACTGATTTCACAATTTTCTCTTTGGAATAGTAATTGGAGATAAACCATAGAGGCAGGATAGAGGATGAGCCCCATTCCCCCTCTTATATTATGTTTGCAAGTTGTTGTTGTTTTTTGTATTCTCTTCAGCACTCTTTGCTGGCATGTAGGGAGGGGTCTGATGGATTCACCAAAGCATAAAAACAGCTGGGGGGGGGGGAGAGTAAGGGGGTTGGGCTGGGCAAAGCACTGGGATCCATAGTGACAGCATCTTAGCTAATTTGAGTAAGGAACAATTACATAATTCTTTACTTTTTTGATTCTTCTATTTCCATCCAAGGTAGGAAGTTATAGCCTCCTTGGTACTGTAGCTCTTCTCATTAGCCTGACATCCTGTGTGGTCACATCTTTCTATTCCATGTAATAATTGCACAAGACGTTTACAAATAGGGCCACCAGTGAGATCCAGCCCACTTGTGTCCTTTTTATCTGGTCAGGGGAATTCATATTACCCCAGTCAGCAAATGCTCTTCTCATAAATGAATGTGACACCTCCACAGTGCAGCTGGATCCCACCAGTCTCCCCCTTCTACCTTCCACTGGCGCTTTTAACTGCCTGTGAGCTAGTGGATCCATTTAAAGACAAGTGTACAATAATGTGAACTGAACTTTTTCACTGATAAGGTTTTGAAGCATAATTTTAGAGCTGTTTGATCAATTTATGTATGTCATAAGGGAAGAAGAATGATTAGAGCATTGGGCTAGGATGGGGGAGAGGTCCCGGGACATGAATTCAAGACTTGCTTCTGGCTCTCTCTGTGTGGGACTATAGGAAAGTCACTTTATTTCCTTGTGTCTCTGGGATCCAGTTGAAAACAAGGCATCTCGGTCTGACTTTCCTATACCAAACAATTAATTTTGAAAGTTTTAATTTTTTCTTTGTTTCTGGAGATGTATTTGCTCTTTGAGTGATGTGTTCTTAGAGTAGTTGTATGTCGTAATGACTTATTAATAAAAAGTGGGAAGAAATCATTACAGAACCTTGTGTCTACCCTACACATAGAGTTAGAGGTAAGTCTTGTGATATTTCAGGATGGTGTGCATTGAGATTATGCTTCCTCTTCATAGCAAATGGATTGGGAGTCATCAAAAGGGGGGGAGGGAGGTATGTTACAAAGAGAATTTGTTATATCTATAACATGAGCTGCACAAGTATTATATGAGGACATGAGTTCATCTTTTAATAGTTTATGAAGAGGGTCCATGCTGTACAGTGGGCCCTTGGGTTACGAACTCAATTGGTTCCAGAGGGCTAGTTGTAACCCAAGTTGGTTGTAAGTCAAGACTATGTTTTTCCATAGGAAATAATGGGAAAACCAATAATGCGTTCCGAACTTCCCAAAAGCACCCCTTACCTAACCATTTCTATAATTTAAAAAAATGGTTGTATAAGCTCATTAATTACCAGAAACACCAATATTTCCCTAGTGTACTCACTGGCACGAAATATTTCCCAAGGTTCACTTGGCAAAGGCTTATCCTTTACGATATCTGCATTTATAGCCCTAGCTTTTTCACAGATTAGACATTCAGATAGGCCAGTGATGGCTAACCAATGACACGTGTGTCAGAGGTGACACGCCGAGACTTTTTGCTGACACGCACAGCGTTTCGTGGACTATCGGGAATTTTTTTTTTTTTATCTGCTGTGCTGAGCCTTTTTTTTTTTTTTTTTATCGGCTGCGCCGACCCTTTAAAACTATTTTTTTTTAGTATGACCCCTCCCCCCCCCCCAATGCCCCCGGCGCAGCGACAGGCAGATAGGCAGGGCCGTGGTGAGGCCATTGTCACCACGGCCCGAATAAAAAGATCGCGTTTAAACGCGCTGATGCTCCTCCTCCTTCCTGCCTGTGCGGCCCCGGAAGTAAACGTTGCCGGAGCCGTGTGGGCAGGAAGGAGAAGGAGCATCAGCGCGTGCAGAAGAGGAGCAGCACTTATGGGCCGCTGTGAATCCCAAGTCGCAGTGGCCCGAGAAGAGGAAGAGGCCCGGTAGCAGGGCCGCTGCAGAGCCCATCCTGGGGCGACCCGCGAAGAAGAGGCCCAGAGGTGAGAGAGAGGCTGAGGGTCTGTAGAGGGGGTGTGTGTGTGCGTGCGTGCGTGTATGAGATGAGTTGAGAGATTGTGTTTGAGAGTGAAGACCTGAATGTTTGCAGAGACAGCATGTGAGAGCCTCTGTGTGTGTGTGTGTGTGTGTGTGTGAGAGACAGCACGTGCCAGTGAGAGACTGTGCTTGAGCAAGACAGCATGTGAGAGTGAGAGAAAGCCTGTGTGTGTGAGTCACAGCATGTGCCAGTGAGAGCCTGTGTGTATGAATGATTGTATGAGAGAGAGCATGTGACAGTGAGAGACTGTGTGTATGAATGATTGTATGAGAGAGAGCATGTGACAGTGAGAGACTGTGTGTATGAATGATTGTATGAGAGAGAGCATGTGACAGTGAGAGACTGTGTGTATGAATGATTGTATGAGAGAGCATGTGACAGTGAGAGCCTGTGTGTTTGAGGGAAGAAGATGGAGAGAAAACCAAAAAAAGACAAAAAAAGAATGGGAAGGTGGGGAAAAAAAGCCTGTGACCAATTAGAAAACGAAGATCAGACAGCAAAGGTAAAAAACTAAAAAGTAATCTTTGGGAATGTGCAAGAATAACACTTTCTCTATGCGGATCTCACAATGTATGAGATCAGCATGGAGAAAGTGGAAGCCAAGGGGCCTGCCCAGAGGAGGCAGCAGAATGGGCTTCAGTGTCAGTAGCAGCAATCGGCATCTCCCCAATAGCCATGCGGCAGCAGTGACAGTGGCAGCAGAGGAATGAGAGAGGCTCTGAGGTTGCTAGCAAAAGAGAGGGGGGTCTGCCTTTAGTGTGTGCATTTGAATGAATGGGACTCTGCATGGGGGTGTATGTGTGTGAATGCATGGGTGCCTGCGTGAAAATGAATTGGTGCCTGCCTGGAGGATGGAGCGGGAGTGGTGTGAAAATGAATGGGAGCCTGCCTGGGGTTCTGTGTGTGTGTGTGTGTGTGAGGGAGCCAGTGAGTGTGAGAGCATGAGTGTGTATGAGAAAATCCAGGGGAGTAAGAGTTTGGGGGGGGGGGGGTGGAGGGGGGGAGAGAGTGTTTTAATTGAAGATTTAGCCAATGAAATTCAGCAACAAAAAAGTCACTAAGCAGGTAAGGTAAAGAATTATTTGTTTTTGCTTTATTAATAAATACAGAACATATATTAAAATTATAACTTTGTTATTAATATTAGAGCTACAAATATCACAAAATTATGGATTTTTCTAGAAGTGACACACCACCCGAGTTATGCTCTGTTTTTTTTAATGAATTTTGACACACTGAGCGCAGAAGGTTGGCCATCACTGAGAGGCAATCACCTGCTATCTGCCTTTCATTTATCCACACTGGCAATAGGCTTTTTACCTCATCTATCACTGTTGATCGTTGCTTGGTAATTTGAGTGACACCTCTAGCCACACTAACTTCCTTGTACAAATCCTTTCTTTGTAAAATTGTGGAAATGGTGGATTTTGACATACTGTATATGAGAGCAAGATCGGTCACTCGAAGGCCACTCTCAAATTTCTGCACAATTTCCTTCTTTTCAATAGTTACTGCTTTCTTTATCTTTGGGGCCAGTTTTACCACTTCTTTGGTGTTCTGCAGGGAGAAAAAAAAAAAAAAGAAATCTAAAAAGGTGTGCAACCAAAAATAACACCAACCCCAGACACTTTTTCCCTTCTCCCTACCACTTATGAGAACATCTAAGGCCCTCTAGAAACTCTTCTGTACCTTGCCAGGTGCTGTTCCCCGATGCAGTCTCCGATGCTGTCCCGATCCTGTTCCCCAATGCTGTTTGCATTTCCGTGCCGGGTCTACCCACGTGCAACGCTAGCCATCCAATCTCTGTTGAAATCCCACCTTCCAAGCCCAAAAAATGTGTTAGGCTGTAACAACAGGCCAATTACAACACAACCGCGAAAAAAAAAACAAACCTGCACGCACGTGGCACGGGTTGTAACGTGAATTTTGGTCGTAATTCAAAACCGAAAATTGTGGTCGTAACTCGAAATTTGTTCGTAACCCGAAACCTTGAATGTTGATCGTAACCCGAGGGCCCACTGTAGTTTGTAGTAATGAACTGTCTTGTATTTTAATTCGCAATGGGTCACTTCTTATGTAGTATCTTTATTTTATTTTTTTTTTTTTAAGTCATAGCTCCTTCGTGATAGAAGAACTGCAGTCACTGCCTCACGATGAGAAGTGCCGAGACCACAAGGCTCGCTGTCTGTGGTTCCTAGACACACTTATGAAATTTAGCTTTTTAAAGCAGATTAAGAAGAAACGTAAGTTAACAGAAATGAACAAATTGAGTATTTACTTTTCTAACATAATGGTATAATTTTAATTTTTTTCCTCTTCCAAAGTAAGGCTTGCACAGGAGACAGAGAGGGAGGGAGAAGCATGTCTCAGCCCCTGGCAGAGAGGGAGGGAATGGTAGCCCATGAGTAGGAGCCCAAAATGGTTTGCAGAAAATTACAGTTGGAAGCCCTGTTACCAAAATTGAGTAGAATGTAAGTTAATAGACTTGAAAATTAAAGTAAATTAGTATTTATGATGCTTGTTGTCCTACCTGTGGTGTTTGTTTTAGATTTATATTTATTTAGCTAGAGGATAGAAGCAAAAGGTTGTATCAACACAGGGTTAGAGTACCAGTATGAATGTGTCAGAGGGGAAGGTGCATGCAGGCTATGGGAATGGAAGGAGGGAAGAAGTGACACACAAGGGCATCACAGGGTTTAAACAAAAAAAAAAACCCACTCCAGCTTTTAATCTGATAAAATCTATTTCTCATTTGGAGTTAGCTGGCACAAATAATCTGTTTAGATCTTAATATTGGGGCATAAAGACTGTTTGAAAACTATTTACAAAAAAGGACAGACAAACTTCTTGAAGTGACCTGATCCAACTGGATTGGGTGTGTCTCAGACCTTGGGAGAGAGATAAACTTAGAGAAGCAGGAGAACCATTGTTGCCAGTGCACAGGCTGGAGCTGATTTCTCTTGTGGAACTGAATTTTCATTGTGGCTAAGTATTCTTGCTTATTACTTATAAGTTTTGTGGAGGGCTTCTGTGAATAATTCCTGTCTGTGTTTTCATTTCTTGTCCAGCTTGTCCCAGGTTAAACTGTTTCACCTCTTAACCATGCTTGTAGTTGTTTAGCCTTCCTTCCACCTTTTTTAATGCATGGAATACATCCGGTCTGGGCATCCAAGATGGTATTTTTAAATAATGTCCATGCATGATATAAATTTATAATCTTTGCAGTTGCTCTTTTCAGTTTTTTCCCCAACTATTTTCCTCATTTTATCATAGCCACCTTTTTGACAGTTAAATACTGTTGCAGAGATTTCTTTGGTGTCCTTCCTCCAGTTAAGTCAAATTTGATAATGTGGTCACTGTTGCCAAGTGGCTCCAGTACTGTTAGCTCTCGCATCAAATCCTCTGTTCCATTAAGGACTAGGTTTAAAATAGCTTCCCCTCATGTACCAACTGCTCCATGACGCAGTCATTTATTTCATCTAGGACCTTTACTTCTCTAGCATGTCCTGATGTGGCATTTACTAGGGATGGGTTTCGTTTTTTGATGCTGGGTTGGGCTACGGGTCTGGAGACCCATGGAATACTTCGTTTTCTAACTGGTTGTTTTTTGTTTTTTTTCGGCAATTTTTGCCGGAAAAAAAACCAACCCAACCCTTCAAATTTAGTTATTTACAGCCCCCCCCCAAAAAAAACTTGCCTGAAGTCCCTGGTGGTCCAGCGGGGGTCCCGGGAGTGATCTCCCGCTCTCGGGCCGTCGGCTGTCAGTAAACAAAATGGCGCCGGTGGCCCTTTGCCCTTACCATGTGACAGGGGCACCGGTGGCCCTTTGCCCTTACCATGTGACAGGGGCACCGGTGGCCCTTTGCCCTTACCATGTGACAGGGGCAAAGGGCCACCGGCGCCATTTTGTTTACTGGCAGCCAACGGCCCGAGAGCGGGAGATCGCTCCTGGGACCCCCGCTGGACCCCCCAAGCTAACCCGAACAACCAATTTTCCATGAAGTTTGGGGAAAATTCGTTTCTGGATTCGGGTCCACCAACCCATGCCGAATTGGACTATTTCTTTGAAATTTTCCAATTCGGCAAAACAGATTGCGCATCACTAGCATTTACCCAATCAATACTGGGGTAATTGAAATCACCCATTACTCCTGTGCTGCTGATTGTTAGTTTCCCTAATTTCTTTTAGCACTTCATTGTCTGTTTGTTTATTCTTGCCAGATAAATAGTAAAACACCCCCACTCCTATTTTATTCCTCTTTTCAGCAGGAATTTCTACCCTAAGGATTCAGCATTGCATTTTGTTTCCTGTAGAACTTTTATCCTGTTTGCCTCTTTAATATATACTGCTACCCTTCCACTAATTTTTCATCCTGTCATTTCAATATAATTCGTATCCTGGTATCTGTGTTCTATTGATTATCCTCCTTCCACCAGGTCTCTGCTAGTTATATCTACCTCTTCATCCAGTGCTATACACTCTCTCCCATCTTATAGATTTCTAGCATTTGTATACAGACACTTCAAAGTATGTTTGTCTTAACAGTCTACGTATCAGTTGACAAGGGTAATTTGGAATTTTTCTGCTTTCTGCTCTATACTTAAAGGCACCTGATCCACTCTAGCATTTATTGCAACCTCTCTGCTGGGATGCCCTAATTTCTCTGTTATCTTAGTATCCTTGAAAGGTACATAGTTTCAAATCATGTGCTTCTGTGCGACTGTCAGTTTTTAAAGGTTAGGGCCGGCAGCCTGGTTCCACTCTGGTTAAGTTGGAGCCCATCCTTTCAGAAAAGGCCCTCCTTTCCCCAAAATGAAGCTCAGTTCCTAACAAACCCAAACCCCTCTTCCCTGTACCTTTGTCTCATCCAAGCATTGAGACACTGGAGCTCTGCCTGCCTCGGGGGGTCCTGCACGTGGAATGGGGAGCATTTCTGAGAATGCTGCTCTGGAGATTCTGGATTTCAGCTTCCTACCTAAAACCTCCCTCCTGCATTTTCCTATGTTATTGGTACCCACAGGTATGTACCAAGGCAGCCGGCTCCTCCTCAGTAGTCCACTTTTCCACTTGGGGGGGGGGGGGGGGGGGGAATGGGTTGTCTGCTGTCGGACGTCTCACATGTAATAGCTAATTTATGCCTGCTTGTCGATGGAGAAAGCAAGTTTTGGTTTCTTGTAAATGGTGTTTTTCGTAAATAACAGAATGAAACATAGGCCATATGGTCTTTTTTTTTTGCCGTCATGTTTTTATCTAGTCTACCCATTCACACCAACTGTTCAGCTTCACAATCCCTACCACCTCCTCAGAGTTCCTCTGTTTATCCCATGCTTTCTTGAATTCAGATATTGTTCTGTCTCCGCCATCTCCACTGTGAGGTTATTTCATGCATCCACTATCCTCTCTGTGAAGAAATACTTCCTTAGATTATTCCTGAGTCGTACAAGGGTATGCGCCAACATGCCTGGTAGCCCTCCATTAACATGGGGATGCAGACTGTGGCTGTACCCTTTTCCCCTTTGGTAACTTACCTCACGTCTTGTCCTCCCCCCCATGCCCGGTAGACGATATCAGAGGTACGAGCAAGGGAACAGGCGCAGTGTGTTGACGTCATCGAGGGGCCTCTTAAGCCTGCCTCCCTTCGGCGTTTATCCTCTTTGTTTTACAGGCATTCCTACCCACTCTCAGAAATTGCGCGGTTTAAAAAAATAATAATTCGGTTAATGGTCATTGCAATTCACTGTTAATGGTCGGTACAGGTTATTATATGGTATTTGTACACATGTTTTCTTTTAATTTTGCTTGTCGCAGCTTTTTATTGTCAGGCCGTTTCTCAAGCTGGTGGCCCATCTCAAGGGTGGCCTGGGCGCTCCCTTGCTCAGAAGCATGGCGGGGGGGGGGGGGGAGACAGATATGATGGTCGTCCTACTTGGCGAAGGCAGACGGTGAGTGGTGTTGACACGACTGGTGTCACGGGCGATAACGTGGCTTGAGGACTGAGACAGGTGGTTGTTTATAATAAAGCTGTGGCCTTATTCATCCATTTAATGACTCCCATTTGTATTATTTATGGTGGCTATTGCAGGAGGGTGTGGACCAAAGCATTCGTAGCATCTCCCAGCGTTATATCCCCTTTCGCCCTCATCTCATGACCCCCTCATTCTAGAACCTCCTTTCCTTTGAAAGAGATTTGTCTCTTGTGCATGTAAATCTTGGAAATATTTAAATATCTCTATCATATCTTTCCCAATCTTGCCTTTCCTCTAGGGCAGTGGTTCTCAACCTTTCTAATGCCGTGACCCCGAAATACAGTTCCTCATGTTGCGGTGACCCCCTTGCCCCGCCCTTGCCCCGCCCTCGCAGGGCGAGGGCGGGGTGAGGGTGGGGCTTTGGTCATATGGGGGCGGGGTTATGGATGGGGTTGGATTTTAGTGCATACTTATTTATTATGACATTTATAAACAGAACCACCATTCCTCATAAAACAATAAAATTAAGAAACATAAAGCATCAGTTATAATAGTAAAACCATACTAATAAAAGAATATTTTAAAATTACTGATAAATAGAATTTCTATTAATTAAAATCATATACATTTTTATAATTTCCCACACACCAATAATATTTCAAAACAGCACATATATCAAATAACACACAATAATTAAAACTAATAAGGATTTTAAAAAGCCCCAGCTGTCCATACATGGGAGCTCTTGATTTCCAGTCACCCTGATATTGTCGAGGATTAGGAGGTTATCCTCTCTCTCACACATACACTCACATGTCCATTCTCTCTCACACATACACTGTCACATACTTACACATTCATGCTCTTATACCCACCATAACCTCTCACTCTCACAGACACTGATACACTCTCAGGGTGTAAGACACTCTCCCCCCCCCCCCCCCCCCACTCACACACACTCTTACTCCCCTGGATTTTCTCATACACACTCATGCTCTCACTCTTACTGGCTCCCTCACAACCTCAGAGCCTCTCAGATAAAAGTCTATGCAGCAGAAATAATGCTGAATGTTGAGAATTGTGTTATGCAGACTAATCTGGAAAATGCACTAATTTCTACATGAGTCATAATGAATCAGTCCTCAGCTGCAGCCTTCAATTGATTATCCTGGCTCCCTTTAATAATGTTTGCCAAATACAGTTCATGTGTAACAGCAATCCTAATTCTCCACCAGATCAAGCTGATTTCACATCCCACTTCATACTTTGTCACCTCCAGCTGAGTCAAACAATTAATCTAATTACTGCCACTGCTGCCACGTGGCTATTGGGGAGGCGCTGATTGCTGCTATTGGCACCAGTGTTGCCAACCTCGCTTATTTACCGCGAGATTGGGCTTCTTTTTGTAGTCATTCGCGGGTTTTTTTTCCGATTCACGGGTTGCTTTTAATTGGGCTATTTTTTCTGCCAGTCGTGTTTTTTTGGGCTTGTTGGGCGGGACTTGTGCTCTGAATCATGTTACAGTGATTGGCTGCTGCGATGAAGCCTGTCCATAGCAGGCGCACCCTATCCCTATATTGCAGCAGTAAGCCAATCAGAGCAGGAGCTGCAAGCCTTGTTGATGCACACGTCAGGAGCACATTTTGTGGGCAGACCCAGCCAGCACAGCATCGCACGTGGGCGGAACGGGAAGAGCAGCACGGCATTGGAGCGCAACAGCAAAGGAATCCAGAGTGTGCAGCTACAGCCAGGTAGCAGGAGGGGAGGAATTAGGATGTAGGGAGGGGGAATGAGTGTGTGGTGACCAGAGATGTGCTGGGAGGAGGGAATCAGCGTGTGGGGGGCCAGAGATGTGCTCGGAGGGGGGGAATGAGAGTGTGGTGACCAGAGATGTGCTGGGAGGAGGGAATCAGCGTGTGGGGGGCCAGAGATGTGCTCGGAGGGGTTAGAGAGGTGGGAATGTGTGTGAGGGGCCAGAGATGTGCTTGGAGGGGGCTGAGGAGAGAGGAATGAGTATGTGGGGGCCAGAGATGTGCTAGGAGGGGTTAGGGAGGGGGGAATCAGTATGTGTGGAGCCATAGATGTGCTCGGAGGGGTTACAGAGGGGGGGGAATGAGAGTGTTGGGGACCAGAGATGTGCTAGGAGGGGTTAGGGAGGGGGAAAGAGTGTGGGGGCCAGAGATTTGCTTGTAGGGGGGTGGGGAGGGGGGTATGAGTATGTGAGGGCATTAACTGCTATAAAAAAATAAAATGTTTTTGTTTTTTTTACATCTGCTTCCGTTTCTAATTTTTTGCCATTTCCTTTAATATTGCCTTTTTTTCTATTCTTTTCTCTCCACCTGTCTTCTTCCCTCAAACACACAGTCAGGTTCTCATTCTCACATGCATTTCTCTCTCACACACACATACACAGGCTCTCACTGGCACAGGCTGTCTGAGTCTCACACACAGGCTCTCTCACACCCCCACATGCTGCCTTGCTCAAGCACAGGCTCTCACTCTTACATGCTGTCTCTTTCACACACACAGAGGCTCTCACATGCTGTCTCTGCAAACACACACAGTCTCTCAACTCATCTCATACTCGCACACACCTCTCTCTTACCTCTGGGCCTCTTCTTTACGGGTTGTCACAGGATGGGCTCTGCAGCGGCCCTAGTCTTCCCGGCCCGCTGCTCCTCTTCTGCATGCAGCTGAAGCGCCTCCTCCTTCCTGCCCGTGCGGCTCCGGCAGTGTTGCCAGGTTTTCATGAACGAACAAGCACTTTTTTCCAAAAAAACAAGCCCAAAACACATGAGATTGAAACATTTTATTTTTTTATAGCAGTTAATGCCCTCACATACTCATACCCCTCTCCCCAGCCCCCTCCAAGCAAATCTCTGGCCCCCCACACTCTCATTCCCCCCCCCCTCCCAGCACATCTCTGGCCCCCCACACTCTCATTCCCCCCCCTCCCAGCACATCTCTGGCCCCCCACACTCTCATTCCCCCCCCTCCCAGCACATCTCTGGCCCCACACACTCTCATTCCCCCCCCCCCAGCACATCTCTGGCCCCACACACTCTCATTTCCCCCCCCCCCCCAGCACATCTCTGGCCCCCCACACTCTCATTCCCCCCCCCCCCCCCCTCCCAGCACATCTCTGGCCCCACACACTCATTCCCACCTCCCTAACCCTCTCCGAGCAACATTTCTGGCCCCCCACACTCTCATCCCCCCCCCCCCCCCCAAGCACATCTCTGGCCCCACACACTCTCATCCCCCCCCCCCCCCCCTCCCAGCACATCTCTGGCCCCACACACTCTCATTCCCCCCCCCCCCCCCCCCCTCCCCAGCACATCTCTGGCCCCACACACTCTCATTCCCCCCCCTCCCAGCACATCTCTGGCCCCACACACTCATTCCCACCTCCCTAACCCTCTCCGAGCACATTTCTGGCCCCCCACACACTCATTACCCTCTCCCAACATACTAACTCCTTCCCTCCTGATACCTGGCTGTAGCTGCACACTCTGGATTCCTTTGCTGTTTTTCTCCAACGCTGTGCTGCTGGTCTTCCCGTTCCGCCCACGTGCGATGCTGTGCTGGCTGGGTCTGCCCACAAAATGTGCTCCTGACGTATGCATCAACAAGGCTTGCAGCTCCTGCTCTGATTGGCTTACTGCTGCAATATAGGGATAGGGTGCGCCTGCTATGGACAGGCTTCATCGCAGCAGCAGCAGCCAATCACTGTAACAGAGCACAAGTCCCGCCCAACTTGTGCTCTGTTACAGTCCGCCCTGATTCAGAGCACAAGTCCCGCCCAACAAGCCCAAAAAAACGCGACTGGCAGAAAAAATAGCCGCGGACCGGCAAAAAAACCCCAACGCCCGGTACCGGTGGTTGGGGACCCTGCTTTAGGCGACCCCTGTGTTGTGGTCGTTCGACCCCCGCCGGGGTCGCGACCCCCAGGTTGAGAACCGCTGCTCTAGGGCATACATGTTTAGATCTTTGTCCCAATTTGCTTTAGAACAAAGACCACTGACCATTTTAGTAGCCACCCTCTGGACCTTCTCCACCCTGTTTATATCCTTTTGAAGGTTTGGTCTCCAGAACTGTGCACAGTGTTTCATGTGAGGTTTCACCAGGGATCTATACAGGGGAAATATCGCCTTCCTTTTTCTGCTGACCATTTCTCTCCCTATGCAGCCAATCACCTGTCTGGTTTGTGCCATCACCTTATCCACCTCTTTTGTCACCTTAGGGTCATTGGATAGGATCACCCCCAGATCCTGCTCTTCTTTCATGCTTAGAAGAATTTCACCCCCAATACCTTACTGCTTCCTTAGATTTTTGCACCCTAAATGCATACTTTTTTTTTTTTTTAGCATTAAACCTTAGCTGTCAGACCATAGACCCTTGTTAGAGTTTTCTAGATCTCGCCTCATGTTTTTCCTACCTTCCTGGTTGGTTATCTTATTGCAGATTTTGGTATCATTGGCAAAAAGACAAAACCTTCAATAATCCTCTTGCAGTGTTGCTCACAAAAATGTTTCTTTTCCTTCTGCTATATCCATAATTCCATGTGGAGAACAATTTTAAAACACTTTAAAAATAACATTGACAACCACAAAACAAACATGAGTCTCTGCTTCTTGTCTTGCACAAAAACCTCTTAAGTTCTTTGCCTGCTCTTTCCCCACTATAATTAAATCTCTCTGTTAAAGACTAGCAGTGTCTTCCCTCTTACTTCAGGTGTAGTGCTGGAGTCCCATGAGACACAGAAGATTCAGGAGTGAGCAGTGTGCTGAGACCCAGCTAAACTCTTGACACTTGGCAAACCAATTCTGGGGAGTCTGCATGGTTCAAACACTTGTTTTGTTATATTGTTTGGAGTCCCAGTAGCTGTCATGAATGCTGGACTTGATGTGGCTCCTCCTTGCCTCCTGATGCGCCCCTCCTTCTGCTACTTTCTTTTCCTCCCCACCTTGCGCAAGCCTTAGAAATTTAGAGACAGGTAGACTTTCCTTTTAACAGCGGTGGATGAAAACTTGAAAAATGTAAAAGAATTTTCCTATCTTTTTTTTTTTTTTTTTTTAAAGCAATGTAGTTCTAAAACATCCATCTAGTGTCTTACAAATCAACACATTCAAAAAGGAAATGTGCTGAAAATAATTCATAGTGAACTGAATATTATCACATGCATTGAAAGAATTAAAGGAGGAAATTTTGTTCTTGTACTATACCAGTCCATAATACAAACACATCAGTATATCTGCTCCACATTTTGGAGCAGTGGAGAATGTGATGGCCACTGTGCCTCAAACACAGATATAAACAAATTGGCTAAAGTGGGTGCCATGGTGGCCACCCATAGCCATAGAATTGTCCTTCAAACATAAAATAGATCTTCCTTTATGCTATTGAAGCCAACTGTAAAATGGAACTTGATGGAATAGTATGTGGACGAGCTCTCCTACTCAAAGAAAAAAAAAAGTCTCAGTACAGATAATGCTTCAGCTTGAGGAATACAAGTGTACAAAAAATAGAGCACTGATCACCTTTGATGCTTATATTCAGAGACTGAATTCATGAGAGCAGATGCTGGGTAAGAAGCTGGTTTAAAGTTGTCTATGACTCACTATCCATTTCTCTTCTTACGTTCATATATGAACAGCAAGGCCCTAAGTTACATTTTTTTTTTTACATTAGATAAACTTAGGATTTCAGGGATAGATGGCTTTTTCCACTGTAATGTTTTGCTGCCCTTTGACCGGAAGCATTATTACTGACAAGTGTAGCTAGGCACATTTGCTCCATTTACAGGAGTATTATCAATAAATGTGACCAGCTATTCACAAAAAACTTATATCAATACAAAGCCCTTATGCTGAATACATTATTGTGATATAAATATTTTATTAGGGGAAAAACTAGCATTAAAATTATTTTGGCCATGGAGGTTGATAGTGAAAGTTTTAGCTTTTTCTTTTTTCTTTTCAATATTACTATTCTCCACTTGACTGCTCACTGACATAACTCTCAACTGCCTAAGTTTACTTTTTGATCAAAGCTGCAGGATTTCAGAGGGCAGCCAAGTGTGTGGAAGGATTTTAAAAGAAATTTTTCTGAAAGATTGTTTAAACTCTTTTGATATTATAATGGTGTAAACTGTTGCACAGGTGAAGTCAGTGATAATTTGCAGTTCTGTACTGTTCTAACTGATGAAACAAATCTATGTCACCAGCTATGTAGCAGCTTATTTTCTTTTGATGGGGGCTCTGAGTTTAGTGGCATGGCAAAAATATTTTTTAAATATTCTACAATCCAGTAAGCAGGTAAGTAACAATTAAAATTTATTTACACAAGCCTGCCAACTGTCCAGAAAGGTAAAAGGTGCACAGAAATGATCTTGTTTAGCTGAGATGGTGTAATGAAACCGCTATCTAATGGGAGGAGCAATCAGATAGGAGTTAGCAATCTGTTCAATTCGGAGTTAAGTCTGCTAGGGAGTTAGCAATCTGTAGTATTTAGGAGAGTTGTGGGTGGACCAGTGGCAGATGACCACGCCTCTGGGGAAGACCCCCGAGAGGGACCACCGGTCAGGCTCAGAGTATGGAGACAGACACACACTAGTTCTTTTATTAGACAGTATATGGAACCACCAGAGGTGGCAGTAGTGAGCTGGAATACCCGGCTGGGCTGTAGTCCCTCAGAAGCTGGAACAGCGATCCCTGGAGGCTGAGCTGTAGAGAAACTGAAATATAGTGAGTAGGCAGGGTAAGCAGAGTTCATGGACAGAACCTGATGGTAACACTCACACAATATCTCATAGAAGCCCAGGAGCTGGAATGAAGTAAGCCCTCGAGGAGCGAGTACCTGGCTCCAGGGAAAGCTCTGAGAGAGCGATGGTAACTCACAAATGTAGTAGGCAGTGCGGACTTCCAGGCAGAAGTGAATTCGAAGAAGTCCGGGAACAAGGGTCCTCGAGGAACGAGTACCGGTTCCAGAATGCAATCTACAAAGTAAGAGAGAGAGCGAGGCCCCCGAGAAGCGGGTACCCCTGGTTAGTCCGAGGAAACAGAGTAGCGTAGATAGAACGAATCCTTATCCTTGCTAAGACCTTAAATATTCGTCGCGGGTGACGTCATCTTCGGGGGAAGCCCCCGAGGTTTGCGCCATCTTCAGTACGTCAGTCGGGGCCATGCTGCGCACGCGCGCCCCTAGGCCTCCAGGAAACATGGGGGTTAGCAGCATGGAGCCAATCCGGGAACACTGGAGGACCTCGGCAGAGGAACTCCGCGGCGGCCAAGCTTCCCGCGGGCGAAGAGGGAGGCGCCAAAGAGGTGAGGAGGGCGGAGAGAGGGCATCGGGAACAGACGGACACAACAGATGGACCAATATTTTAAACTTGACAGTAATAGCCTGAAGCAAGAGATGTTTCCTGGGGTCAGATAGGAAAGAGTTGCTTGCCCTTCCATGGCTTTATCAAATCCATAATGGTTTCCCAACAGGCATTATTACTGTTTTAAACCTCTTGCCATGTTCAAAAGCCTGTTTTGGGATGGAGCAGCTGAAGCACCAGTCAAAAGCATACCACAAGATTTATAGCAGTAAGAGGGCTTAGAGTTGGGATAATTTTTCTAGAGAGGTTTTTTTTTTTTTTGTTTAAATGAATTGTACACCTGAACTCCTCTACCACTTTCTCCTGGCTTTCACCTTGGGCTTAACTCAAAATGGCTAATGTCAGTAGGATATACAAAACAGTACTGCTCTGTTTTGGCAGGATGCAAGACAGCAGGAGGTCTGTTGCCTGCACCATATATAATGTACCGCTTCCATTAACAGTCAAACAGTCAAACTTGCTCAGTTCCATAGAGTGCTGGGAACTTGCTCTTGTAGCTTTCCATAGGGCCAACAGTACAGTATTGTGTTGTACAGATGTTCATTTGAGCAATAGTTAGTGCCCACAATTAAGGGCATTATTACTGTGGCTACAGTTTTTTCATGGCTGATTTGGATGCCACGGACTCCCTGATTTTGGTAGATATCCTTAATTTGCTGAAAATTTTCCTGAGGGGGGAAATAATCAAGTGGCAAACGTATGCACACTATTTGCACATGATGGTGTAACCAATAAAATGTAATGTAAGGGGGAGAATCCAAGATGGCTCCCTGATCGGAGACAAACTCTGGACGCTCCTGCAATTTCTTAGAATTTCTTTTTTGAATTACCTTTCGGATGCCGCACGAGAGAGGGGAAAGTCAGGGTGTATCCACCTGAACCCTAGCTTCCCGCAGGTCAGCGAATAATATCCCAGTTTGCTTCGCCCATATCTGAGATGAGGGCACCGAGCCCCGCTGGAGGGATGGGAAGAGGAGTCCCGTCGCCACCTGGGGAGATATCGCTGGAACCCTCCCCCACCTCGAGCCGCGATCCCAGCCGCAAACATCTCCTCCCACCAGCGCTGAGCAAGCTGGGGGACTACGACAGTCTCCACCGGTCTTAGTGTCAGTCGCGGATCCACCTCGGAACTTCAAGGCTGACCTAGCCACCTCTCCTACCTCCCAGTCTGTTTTGGCATCGGCAGTTTTTGAGGAGGAGTTGGAGTGCAGAGTCCAGTTGGCGGTTGATCGGGCACTGCGGGGCATCAAGCCAATGGCACCGGTGCCCACGCTGTCCCTATTGGAACCGCTGCTGGAGCTTGTTGATGTGCTTATCAGGGTGTTACCGACCCAGCTGGTGCTGGTTCCTGGGGGGGGCCATCGATGCTCCCCCCCCCCCCCCGCCTGTTGAGGGATTGTTGCCGGTTCCTCTGAGGAGGAAGCTTCTTAGAGGCCAGCACTGCACTGTGGCCTCATGTCCCCCATCCAGCTTTGCCAGGACCGGCACCAGTGCCTAGGCCTCTGTGGATTTCAGTGAGGTTGAGGCCCTGTATGACCCCTGGGGGTGGGGAGTAGGACACTGCAGAGTCTGACTCTGAGGGTCTCCCCTCAGAACCGTCTTCTCCTGAGGAACTGACCTTCACAGGTTTTGTCCGGGTGATGGTTGAGGCCATCCCGTTTCACTTCATGATGGAGGAGGATGCCAGGCACAAGATGCTGGAAATCCTCCAGTTTGTGGAGGCTCCTAAAGAGATTGTAGCGGTCCTGGTGCACGAGATCTTTAAGGAGTTGCTGTTGAGGATTTGGCAGCACCCCTCATGGTACCTCCTATAAATAAGAAGGCGAACAGGGTTTACCTCGTCCAACAGGCTACCGGATTTGAAAAGCATCAGTTGGCACACTAATCGGTAGTGGTTGATTCTCGTCGGAGACAAGGTGAGGGATGTAGTGGCCCAGTTGTGGGATCACCTTGAGACCCTCCAGCACTTCAGACCTGCCCTCCTCAGCTAGGAGGTCTGTGAGACATGCCCCTTGCACCTGTTCACAAAGAATGAGCTCCCACATCTGCATTGAGCTCCCAAGCCCCCACCGGCACCCCAGCCAAATCCTGGGACTGGATCGTAGGGAGTATAAGCCAGCCGCCCATACCCGAGACACTGGACTCCCCAAGTTGGGGCCAGGCTACGGTCCTTCGCAAATCGATAGCCCAGTATAACCTCGGACCAGTGGGTTCTGTCCAACGTCCATCAAGGTACTGATTAAATCTATTGGGTGTCCCACCAAATTCTCTGTGCCTGTTTTAGGGGCCACTAGTGCATCAGGAGGTACTGTTAAGGGAGCTCTCTGCCCTCTTTAATGGCCAGAGCGGTCGAACTGGTCCCACCAAGGCAAAAGGGGGCAGGGATTCTACTCCCTGGACTTCCTGATTCCAAAGAGAACGGGGGGCTCCGTCCCATCCTAGACCTGAGGGCCTTGAACAAGTTGCTAAAAAGAGAAAAGTTCAAGATGGTTTGCCTGGGCATCCTGATTCTCTTCCTGTAAAAAGGAGACTGTCTATGTTCCCTCGATTTAAAGGACACATACACCCACATTGAGATTGTCCCAAGCCACAGGAAGTATCTCTGATTTGTGGTGGGAAAACAGCACTGAGAAAATTCTTTTTCACTCAACGCACAATAAAGCTCTGGAATTTGTTGCCAGAGGATGTGGTTAGTGCAGTTAGTGTAGCTGGGTTCAAAAAAGGTTTGGATAAGTTATTGGAGAAGTCCATTAACAGCTATTAATCAAGTTTACTTAGGGAATAGCCACTGCTATTAATTGCATCAGTAGCATGGGATCTTCTTAATGTTTGGGTAATTGCCAGGTTCTTGTGGCCTGGTTTGGCCTCTGTTGGAAACAGGATGCTGGGCTTGATGGACCCTTGGTCTGACCCAGCATGGCAATTTCTTATGTTATGTTCTTATTACAGAGTGTTGCCGTTCAGGCTAAAATGGGCTCCATGTGTCTTTACAAAGTACCTGGCCATGGTGGGGGTGCACCTCCGCAGACTGAGAGTGCATGTTTTCCCCTATTTGGACCATTGGCTGGTCAAGAGCATGTCTCAGGCAGGGGCCACTTGATCCATGTGCTTGACCATTTGGTTGTTGGAGTCTCTAGGGTTCATCATCAACTGTCTGAAGTCGCATCTCAGCCCGTCACCTTAATTGGACTTCATAGGAGCCCTGCTAGACATGGCTCAGGCAAAGGCCTTTCTGCCGCGCTCCAGGACGATCACTTTGGCATAATGGAGTCAATTCAACAGAGTCAGCAGGTATCAGCTCTGCACATGTTGAGGCTGTTGACCACAAGGCCGCAACCATCCATGTTACTCCCTTGGCACGTTTACACATACACAGAGCCCAATGGACCTTGAGGTCGCAGTGGTGCCAGGCTACCCAGGACATTCAGGCTCACATCTGCATCACTCTGTCTCTCTGGGACTCCTTGTCCTGGTGGTGGGTTCTCTCGAATTTGGAGCAGGGAATATCTTTCCAAATTGTCCTTACCATGGATGCGTTCACCCTGGACTGGTGTGCTCATGTAAACGGGCTTTGCACTTATGGTCTGTGGTCCGCCCAAGAAGCACAATGTCAAATCAACTTTCTGGAGCTCCGGGCAATCAGGTACACTCTATGGGCTATCAGAGATCGGCTGTCCAACAAAATTGTCCTGATCCAGACAAACCAAGTAGCAATGTGGTATGTCAACAAGCAGGGGGGTAATACCTCCTTGGCAGTAAGCGGTCCAGATCTGGTCCTGGGCTCTATCCTGCAGGATAGTGCTCTGGACCATGTATCTGGCCGGAATGGAGAATGTGATAGCAGACAGATTGAGTCGAGCCTTCAGGCCCCATGAGTGGTCACTGGACTAGGGGGTGGCAAATTGGCTCTTCCTCATCTGGTGGAACGCAGATGTTGACTTGTTTGCATCCCCCTGCAACAGGAAGGTGACTCCAGTTCTGCTCCCAGTACAGGTTAGATGGCAAACTAGCCTCGGATGTCTTTGCTCGCCATTGGGGCAAGGATCTTCTGTATGTGTATCCTCCGCTTCCTCTAGTAACAAAGACTCTCCTGAAGTTTCGAGAGGACCAAGGGACTGTGATCCTCATAGACCCTCATTGGCCAAGACAGGTCTGGTTTCCACTCCTCCGGGAGTTGTCCCTCTGGAAACCGATCATTCTGGGGACTTCCCCAGATCTCATTATGCAGGATCAAGGCAGTCTGTGGCATCCCAACCTCCAGGCCCTTTCATTCACAGCCTGGATGTTGAGATACTGATTCTGCAGCCACTGGATCTTTCCAAAGATGTGTTTCTGGTCCTTGTAGCTTCTTGAAAGCTTTCCACTGGAAAGTCCTATGGACTGAAGTGGAGGAGGTTTTCTGTGAGGTGTGAACAGAAGGCCCTAGATCCTTTCACCTGCCCCACACAAAAACTGCTTGACTACCTTCTGCACCTATCAGAGTCTGGCCTAAACACCAACTCCATTAGAGTTCATCTAAGTGCAGTTGGAGATTACCACCAAGGTGTAAATAGTATGCCCATCTCTGTACAGCTTATAGTTGTACACTTCATGCAGGGCCTGCTTCAGTTGAAGCCTCCCCTGAGGCTTTCAGCTGTGTCTTGGGACCTCAAAGTGGTGCTAGCTCAGCTGATGAAAGCTCCTTTTGAGCTGCTGCACACCTGTGACCTGAAATACCTGACCTGGAAGGTCATATTTTTGGTGGTGGTCACTTCAGTGACCACCACCAAACTCCAGGCCACATCAGCAAACTCCAGGCCTTAGTGACTTATCCACCTTATACCCAGTTTTATCATGATAGGGTGGTCTTGCGCACGCACTTTAAGTTCCTGCCTAAAATGGTGACAGATTTCCATCTTAACCAGTTAATCGTCCTGCCAGCATTCTTTCTCGGGCCCCATTCACAGCAAGGCAAATGAGCAATGCACACTTTGGATAGCAAGAGAGCATTAGCCTTCTACCTGGAGCAGACAGAAGCTCATAGACAGTCCACCCAACTCTTCATTTCTTTTGACAGAAATAGATTGGGAGTTGCCTTTGCCAAACAGACACTATCCAATTGTCTAGCAGATTGCATCTCCTTCTTTTATGCCCAGGAGGGACTGCATCTTGTGGGTCATGTCAAGGCTCATTCTGTCAGAGCCATGGCAACGTCAGTGGCCCACTTGCGAGCAGTTCCCACGGCTGCGACATGCAGTTCTCTTCACACATTTGCATCACACTGCTGTCTGGATAAGGATGGCTGACGTAACAGTAAGTTCGGCCAGTCTGTCATCTGGAATGTCTTTGAGGTGTAGAACCCAATTCTCCCTGCCTAGGATCCATTGTTTGGGTTCAGGCTGTCTTCCCCTCTGTTACCAATAGCAATGTTATTGTGCCCGTTGGCACCTTGTTGGTGCTTGTTTGTCCCTGTTTGTGTTTGGGAGCAGCCTGTAGCTAAGGATTCACTCATGTGTGAAGATTACCATCCTGCTTGTCCTAGGAGAAAGTGTTGCTTACAATGTAACAGGTGTTCTCTTAAGGGACAGCAGGATGTTAGTCCTCACGAAACCTGTCTGCCACCCTGTGGGTTTGGGTTTCTTCTAGTGTGTATTTTATTTTTATCGTAATTTTGTGTTACAAAACTGAAGAGGGGACCCCGCGTGGATGCGGGGTCCCCTCTTCAGGGGCATGCTGGGCATGCTCAGTGTACCCAATCAAAGTTCTAGAAACTTTGACATAGGTTTCTGTGCTGGGCTCCATCCACCATCCTGCTGCCCTAGGAGAACACCTGTTACAGGTAAGCAAATCTGCTTTCCCTTGCCCCTCCCCATTTGGCCAGGGGCTAAACAGCAGCTCCATCTAAATCACAGCTAAAATGGAGCCCAAAGTCTGTTTTGCCATTTTGTGATAACTGGGACTTTCCCTCCACCTCGCACCCCAAGGGGTACCACAGTAATAGACACTCAGCTCGGTGAGATAAGACATGACTACCTTTGAACTAACTCCACTCGGCAGCTGTTTATGGGGAGTAAGGCCTGAGGCGCGCTCCCTCCCTTTTTTAGGGGCTGTATCCACCAAGACTTGGGACCCGGGCAGCTGCTTGACCACACATTTCCATGGTACTGCACTATTGGCTACAAGCTTGATACATTTTAACTATTTTGCATATTTGGTTTGGTGTAGCAGCTCAGAAGAAGTGCTGAGTACTGGAATGTGGAAGGACCTGGGTCTGTTTCCTGACTCTAGTCTTCCATTTCCCAGGTCAACCAAGGCCCATAATTACAGGGGTCCGGAAGGGGCTCCAGTGCATGGCCTCTGACAGATGACCCTCATTGCAATAACTGGCTGAAAGTAAGTTAGGAGGGGTAGGCATATGGTGCCACATTCCAGCCCTGGTTCTGAAAGAGCTGGAAGCCTAAAGCAGAAGGAAGGAATTAGCATGTCAAAGTCATAAAAATATAAGATATGCCATACTGGGTCAGACCAAGGGTCCATCAAGCTTAGTATCCTGACTTCAGTGCCAGGAAAAATAGTGGAAACTATTCTAAATATCAAAATCGTAGAACATATAGAAAGACATGGTTTAGTGGAATACAGTCAACATGGATTCACCTAAGAGAAGTCTTGCCTAATAAATCTTCATTTTTTTGAAGGGGTTAATAAACGTGGATAAAGGTGAACCGGTGGATGTAGTGTATTTGGATTTTCAGAAGGTGTTTGACAAAGTCCCTTATGAGAGGCTTCTAAGAAAACTAAAAAGTCATGGGATAGGAGGCAAAGTCCTTTTGTGGATTACAAACTGGTTAAAAGATAGGAATCAGAGAGTAGGATTAAATGGTCAATTTTCTCAGTGGAAAAGGGTAAACAGTGGAGTGCCTCAGGGATTTGTACTTGGACCGGTGCTTTTCAATATATTTATAAATGATTTGGAAAGGAATACAAGTGAGGTTATCAAATTTGCGGATGATACAAAATTATTCAGAGTAATTAAATCACAAGCGAATTGTGATACATTACAGGAGGACCTTGCGCGACTGAAATATTGAGCATCCAAATGGCAGATGAAATTTAATGTGGACACAAGTGCAAGCTGTTGCATATAGGGAAAAATAACCCTTGCTGTAGTTACACAATGTTAGATTCCATATTAGGAGCTACCACCCAGGAAAAAGATCTAGGCATCATAGTGGATAATATTTTGAAATCGTCGGCTCAGTGTGCTGCAGCAATAAAAAAAAAAAAAAAAAAAAAAAAAAAAAAGCAAACAATGTTAGGAATTATTAGGAAGGGAATAGTTAATACAATGGAAAATGTCATAATGCCTCTGTATTGCTTCATGGTGAGGCCGCACCTTGAATAGTGTGTACAATTTTGGTCCCTCATCTCTAAAAAGATATAGTTGCGATGGAGAAGGTACAGAGAAGGGCAACGAAAATGATAAAGGGGATGGAGCAACTTCCCTATGAGGAAAAGCTGAAGAGGGTTAGGGCTGTTCAGCATGGAGAAGAGACGGCTGAGGTCTTAAATTCATGAGGTCTTGAACGAGTAGATGTGACTCTGTTATTTGCACTTTCGGATAATAGAAGGACTAGGGGGCACTCCATGAAGTTAGCAAGTAGCACATTTAAGACTAATCAGAGAAAATTCTTTTTCACTCAATGCACAATTAAGCTCTGGAATTTGTTGCCAGAGGATGTGGTTGGTTCAGTTAGTGTAGCTGGGTTCAAAAAAGGTTTGGATAAGTTCTTGGAGGAGACGTCCATTAACTGCTATTAACCAAGTTGATTTAGGGAATGGCCTCTGCTATTACTGGCATCAGTAGCATTGGATCTTCTTGATGTTTGGGTACTTGCCAGGTTCTTGAAGCCTGGTTTGGCCTCTGTTGGAAACCGGATGCTGGGCTTGATAGACCCTATGTTCTTATGTTCCATCAGTGGCCAATCCAAGTCGCAAGTACTCAAACATTAAATAAATCACAAGCTACTATTGCTTATTAATTATCATAATAGCAATTTATGGATTTTTCCTCTAGGAACTTATCCAAACCTTTTTTAAACACAGTTACACTAGCTGCTGTAACCACATCCTCTGGCAATGAATTCCAGAACTTAATCCTGTGCTGAGTGAGAGAGAATTTTCTTCGATTTGTTTTAAATGTGCTACTTGCTAACTTCATGGAGTGCCCCCTGGTCCTTCTATTATCTGAGAGAGTAAATAACTGATTTACAATAACTTGTCAAGTTCTTTCATGATTTTATAGACTTCTATCATATCACCCCTCAGTAATCTCCTCTTCAAGCTGTACAGCCCTAACTACGTTAGCCTTTCCTCATAGGGAAGCTGTTTCATGCCCCTTATTTTGGTTGCCCTTCTCTGTGCTTTCTCCAGTGCAGCTATATCCTTTTTTAGATGCAGTGACCAGAATTGCACTCAGTATTCAAGGTGCGGTCTCACCATGGAGAGAGAGAGGCATTATGACATCCTCCATTTTATTTGCCATTCCCTTCCTAATAATTCCTAACATTCTGTTTGCTTTTTTTTGATCGCCACAGCACAGTGAGCAGACAACTTTAATGTATTATCCACTGTGACGCCTAGAACTCTTTCCTGGGTGGTAACTCCTAAGATAGAACCTAACATTGTGTAACTAAAGCAAGGGTTATTTTTCCCTATATGCATCACTTTGCACTTGGCCATGTTAAATTTCATCTGCCATTTGAAAGCCCAATCTTCCAGTCTCGCAAGGTCCTCCTGCAATTCATCACAATCTGCTTGAGATTTAACTATCCTGCATAATTTTGTGTCATTTGCAAATTTGATCACCTCACTCGTCGTACCCCTTTCCAGACCATTTATAAATATATTAAAAAGCACCGGTCCAAGTTCAGATCCTTGAGGCACTCTGTTTACCTTTTTCCACTGTGAAAACTGACCATTTAATCCTACTCTCTGTTTCCTGTCTTTTAACCAGTTTACAATCCACTAAAGGACATCGCCTCCTATCCCATGACGTTTTAGTTTTCTTAGAAGCCTCTCGTGTAGGACTTTGTTGAACGGAACTTTGTGTCTGTCTGTCTGTCTGTCTGTCTGTCTGTCTGTCTCTCTGTCTGTCTCTCTGTCTGTCTCTCTGTCTCTCTCTCTCTCTCTCTCTCTCTCTCTCTCTCTCTCTCTCTCTCTCTCTCTCTCTCTCTCTCTCTCTCTCTCTCTCTCTCTAATATCTCTATCTCCCATGTTTGAGTAAATCACTTCATAATCTGGTATTACTGAATTTTTCTTCAAGTGAGAATGGACGATTGATTCTGAACAGTTTGTGCTGAAATGATTCTCTCTTCCAGACCCTTTAGGCCCTGATTGTCCACACATCATTAATAACAAGCTCATGAAAAACTTCACAGTTCAAACCTACAATGATGGAAGGTAAGTGTCTTCCCTGTCAGTGGATGCTAGAATTGAGATAATTATGTAAATGTTTTTTTTCTTTTTTAAAGGAAAGCGGTTCCTGATGTATAGTATCCAGTATTTCAAAAGCTCACACAGCAAGCCCCAATGATTTTTTTCAGCATTATCTGGGAATTTCTTTAAGTGGTTTCCATACAGGTGAATTTCAGTATGTCTGGAAGCAATCATGTTAGCAGACGAGTCAGACACTGAATCGGATTGCTCCAGATTGGCTGTTGATGTATTTTGACATCACTTACATTGTGAACCAGATGGATCCTGTTTGATATGCCAGAGTTTGCAACATAGGTGCCCTTAGAACATCAAAATCTTAGGATAGCCTCTTAAATAAATTTTACAAAGAATGGCTTAGTAGTAGCACTTTATTATGAGAGGGTGAGTATTCCTGCTTGTTCTGTGAACTCCAGAAATATTGCACAGTACACACAGGTTACAGCTTTCTATTAAGATCGGCAAAACATCATGATCAGTGGCTTAGCAGGTGAGGGGCCAAGGCTCCGGGCACTGTGCTTAAGGTGCAGCAGGAGATCTTTCTGACTGCATGGAGCAATAGCAACAGGAGCCGGAATCCTTTCCTCAGGTGGGCCCGTGCCGAATGGAAGGAGCAGGTCGTCCTTTCATCTGTCTCCATCTTCAGCGGCAGTAAACCCTTCCACAGCCTCCTCGGAGGTACAAGGAATGGCCACTCTATTTTCATCTCCGGAGGTCAGAGAATGTGCTTGTAAAAAGGCCATGGTGAAGTCAAAGTAGAACAAAAGATTAGAAAGGAAGTGCAGGGCCTATTTGTGAGAGCCATCAGTGCTCAGGATCGAAAGCAACTCCGCCCCTTCCTGATGCTCGGGTTTCCTGTTACCGAGGACATTCGTGCAGGGCTGGAGTTTACTTAAGGGCTTGAGCGCTGTTGGTCACAGATAGGCCCAGTGGTTGCTACACCATAGTCTTTTTTTTTTTTTTTCATGACCCTGGGGTGTTCCTGGATCAATTGAATTAAGACCAGTGAGGAAGGAGGATCTGGGATGGGACTGTGAAATATGCTGGGTAGGTTCTTGTAAAGGAGAGAGGGGAAAGAATGAGGTGCGATGCTTGGCAGGGTGGGGGAGAATGAGGTGCGATGCTTGGCAGGGTGGGGGAGAATGAGGTGCGATGCTTGGCAGGGTGGGGGAGAATGAGGTGCGATGATAGGCTGGGGTGGGAGGGGAGTTAGTGATGGGAGATACTGAGGTAGGGGGATAGAATGAGGGTGGGGGAGAGAGAGGAAAGGCTGGGGTGGGGGGAGATGGTAGAGACTGGGCAAGGGAGTGAGGGGGAGATGCTGGGCTAGAGGAGAGAGAGTATGGGGAGAGGCCATGGTAAACTAAAAAAAAAGACTTTGCAGCCCACCCCTTCCTCCACTTCCTCCTGGAGTATTAAGTTGCAGCCCACCCAGACCCTGTTCTTCTGGGGCCCAGCCTGGATCCCCTACTAACTACCAGTGTTAGAAACATTTTATTTTTTTACTTAGGTTAGTGAACTGTGTGTGCAATAACAAGCATGTGTTGAAGAGGGTATGTGTCAGTGAGCGAGTGTGTGTATATATGAGAGAGGAGAGAGTGTGCTCACCCCATCCTTGACTAATCTCAGGATGACTAGAATCAAAACTTCCCATGTTATGTAGAGCAGGGGATTTTTTTTTTATCCTTAGTTTAACTATTTGATTGCTGTTTTGAAATATTTTATTGGTGATTTGGAATGTTAAATTGCTTATGAGCTTTTAATTATTGGATATTCAACTGTTTTGAAATATTTATTCTTTTTATTATGGTTTTTTGTTATGATTTATATTTCTTGATTTTATTATTTTGAGGAATGATAATGATTCTGTTTTTTCATTGTTTCTCTGCATTGGTGCGGTTTGGTTTTTTGTTATATATTTCTGTGTATACTGTATGATCTCTTTATTCTGAATTTGGTGAGAGTCTGTTTGTATTATGCATGTGAGACTGAAATGAGATATTCTGCTAGACTGGAATGTAGTTTCTGTGTAGGGATCTATAGCAGCCTGAATTGTTCTTTATTTTGGTGTTCTAAGATCCACGATATTTGCAGTGTTGCCTTTTCATAAGCAGGTTTGTTCCTGTTTGAGTATTATTGTGACTTTCTGTAACCATAAGCATTGCTACAAGAAGGTGGGGAGGGCTTGAGGGGAGACATTACAAATGCACTGGCCCCCGTGCACCGGAGACTCTTGGAACACCTCTGTTCTTGATTTTTTTTGTGACAATATAAGGGCTGGCAGGGTATCTATTTTTTAGTACAGTACCTACCTCTTATGGTGAACAGCCAACATAAGTTGGTGATGCTTTCAAGCTTATCCCCTTTTGATTGTTTTAAAGCACTCCCCTCCACAGTTTCGATGGGATCTCAAAATTCAAGTTAGTCAGACAGCTTAAGTACGAGTAGGCCTGATTCCTCGGTGTCAGTGCTGCACACTACCATAAAGCTGGGGATGCTGCAGAAACAGGTTTTGTAGCCCAAAGAGTAGGGAGACCTGGTTGTTGCACAACAGTGACACTTTGGCCTAACTCTGAGTATATGTAAGAATAGAGTTCTGGAGGGAGTCAGTCTGTGGTCTCTGGCTGAGGATTCTCTCTTTAATGACCAGGCTTAATGAAAAGGGGTGAGAGTTTCAAAATGGGAGGGAAGGGAAATCCACAAGGTAGCTGTGACTGATGGCTTATGGTGCCCGGAGTCCCAGAAGAGGCCAGTTACAATTGAGCTGGAAATGCTAAAGAAGCAGGCCACCAAAACCCTCTCAGAATCAGTAACAGCCTGTAGGGAAGTGGATTTTCTGGTGATTAAGAAAATTTCAGTAATACCAGATTATGAAGTGATTTACTCAAACATGGGAGATAGAGATATTATAGAGAGAGAGAGAGACACACACAAAGTTCTGTTCAACAAAGTCCTACACAAGAGGCTTCTAAGAAAACTAAAAAGTCATGGGATAGGAGGCGATGTCCTTTAGTGGATTGTAAACTGGTTAAAAGACAGGAAACAGAGTAGGATTAAATGATCAGTTTTCACAGTGGAAAAAGGTAAACAGAGTGCCTCAAGGATCTGAACTTGGACCGGTGCTTTTTAATATATTTATAAATGATCTGGAAAGGGGTACGACGAGTGAGAGCCTAGAGCCTTTAATTCTCCAGGCTAGTAACAGGAAATGCCCGGCCTATAGATTTTTATTAATGTTATAAATTGTTGGAACTGTCAGAAACAGCAAGACTAACAACTTTATAGTTGCTGTTTGCAGCTTATGGGAGGCATTGAACATTTAACATTTGCAGTTTAAACTGGTGCAACCTGCCTTCATGGTCCTGTAATATTACCTCCCCCTACCCACATGCCTTATTTATATCCTTATTATTGTTGTACTAGTCCCATGTATTTGCCTCAATTATGTTCTCGTTTCTGTTACACTAGTTCAATGCTAATTTCATATGTTGCTGTAAAAACTGTTCCATGTAAATCTCATATGTTGTTAAAATTGTTCCATGTAAACCGATGTGATATGCAAATGAATGTCGGTATAAAAAAAAAACAACTTTAAAATAAATAAATAATAATTTTCCCTTGCCCTTAATGCTCTTTTGCCTGCAGTCAGTCAGCATGGAGAATGCTGGTTGCAGCTTTTTAACCATGACTCATTTAGGTTTAGAAATTGAGGAATAACCAATTTCTAAACTGGGTAACCAAGCATCGGGGTAACTTGCTTGATGAGGCGATTACTACCCTTAACCATTAAGCCTTATGCGCACCTTTGATGCAACTCCAACATTACTCTCTGCATGAATGACAGGGGATGGCAGGAACTTTGAATCAAACAGTTACCAACAAGGGCCCTGAACTTGGTGGTCGGTGAGACAGATAAGTGTGGGAAAATAAGTGTGGGAGCTTGCTGGGCAGACTGGATGGGCCGATTGGTCTTTTTCTGCCGTCATTTCTATGTTTCTATGAATAGTTTTATTTTACTTGTTATCTTTCTTCTAAACAAGGTTCCATCTGCTTTAAATGATAGCACTTCACAAACATATAGGGATTGATTCAAACTTGGTAGCTTTGCTTCCCAATAGAGGGATAGGATGATAGCTGAATATCAGCTTTAAATGTTCCAAAACTTATTTGTAAAGTCCTGAAAAAATAGAGTGGGTAGAGGCAGAACTTGCCCATACTTGCCATTATCGTGCTGTGCTGTGACCCCCACCTTCAAGGGTTATTCACCTGGATACATGGATTTTATTCAGTTTACCCCAAATTAATCCTACTCATGTGCAGAGCAGGAGTAAGTCCAGGCTAATCTCCCCTTTGCCTGCATAGCCCCCCCCCCCCCCCCGTTCTTAATTATGGGAGGAGCAAATGTAGATTTCTTTTCTTCCCATGGAAAATCATGCAACAAAGCTCTTGCCACCTTGTGTGCTTTTATTCAGGAAAGAGCTGGGGGAAAAAGTCCCATTTCAGAGCCATTGCTCACTGATATCGCTGAAAAGTAGGGGTTGCCAACTTTCAATCATGAAAATTCCAAACACTTGGATGCACCAAGTAAAATTTTCATCGATTGGTGGGTTTCTTCAGGTCCTTGGTTTGATGGCGTTAACCCTAGAGGTAGTACCGTGGGTGAGGGCACACATTCAGCCACTTCAACCCTCCCTGCTGTCATGTTGGAACCCACTGTCTCAAGACTATTCGATTCGTCTCCACCTACCGATGGAGGTATGTTCTCACAGGACAAGCAGGATGGTTGTCCTCACAAATGGGTGACATCGAGGATGGAGCCCACCACGGAAAACTTCTGTCAAAGTTTAAACAGAACTTTGACTGGCCCCTACTGGGCATGCCCAGCAAGGCACTGACCCTGCAGCCAGCAGGGGTCTCCCTTCAGTCTTCTTTTTTCCGCGCAGCAGTTGCCACGCGGTGAAAGGAGCTCTCTTACCACGTTCCTGACAGGAATTCGGTATTTTTCTTTCCGAAGAAAATTTGCCCCTCAGGGGTCTCCCTTCTACAAATTTTTGTCACCTCCGCGGAAACCGGTAAGTTTTTTGCCTTTTTTCTTCGACTACCGTCGAATTTGGCCCTCGAGGCCTGTTGGCAATTACCAAGCCCGCGACTAAATTTGGCCTTAAGCCATGGCGACGGGGTTCCGTCGATGCCCGGATTGTACCCGGACTATGTCAATCACAGACCCCCATAGGGTTTGTGTTTTGTGTTTGGGTAGTGAGCATAATGTCCTGACTTGCACCAAATGTGCCCTAATGACACCTAAGGGTCGCAAAGCCAGGATGGAGAAGATGGGGCTCCTCTTCCATGCACCCACCCCAACGCCATCGATTGCATCGACGTCATCGGAACCGGCACCGTCGAAGTTGCACCACCATCGTCAACCCTCCGGTGACCGTCCACCATCGATGACTTCTCGGCCGTCGACTCCTGTCCCCTCCCCGGATGGGCGAGGAGACCGGAAGGACAAGCATCGCCATCGACGGCACAAGTCTCGGCCTGTCGAGGATCCACAGTCATCGACCTCTGAACAAGCCGAGCCACCGACTAAGAGGCCTCGTTCAGACTTGGCACCGTCCACGTCTCGTTCGCAGGCATCGAGGAAACCCTCACCCTCTCGGGGTGTGGGAGCCGTGATCCCACCGGTTACGGTGGTCCCTCCGGCTCTGCCTCAGCCTCCCTCTCCCGTCGAGCCGGGTATTGTTACCCCTGGTCTCCGGGCAGAACTGGACCGGCTGGTCCAGGAGGCCATCGAGAAAGCGATGCAAAGATTCCAACCTCCATTGGCACCGTCTCCGGCACCGATTCCGGCACCGCCACCGGCATCGACCCCGGCACCGACTCCACCACCGAGGAAGGAACCGACCACCGAACCTTTGGTGGAAGCGCTGGCACCGCTACTACAACGTATGGAGGCACTTGTACATGCCCTCCCATCGATGATTCCAGTAGCACCGACAGCGCCATCGTCTCCGACTGGATTTTCATCGGCGGGAGAAACACCGTTCCTGATTCCCCCTTCCGGGGTGGTCCCATCGGTGCCTTCTCGTATATCTCCACCGATTTATCCTTTGGCTCCATCGGTTCCAAGACCGGCACCGACTCCATCGACAGCACCGAAACCCTCGATGCCGTTCCCAGTACCGATTGTACCACCGGTTCCTCCAAGGTTTCCTTCGATGCCTTCGGATCCTCAACCAGGTCCATCGGGGCTTCAACCCCCAAGTGATCCCTATGATACCTGGGGTGATGATACATCTTCTGACACAGATTTACCATCACCGCCTTCTCCTACAGAGAGTAGAAAAAGATCTCCTCCAGAGGATCTCTCCTTTATTAATTTTGTAAAGGAGATGTCCGAAATTGTACCTTTTCAGCTGCAATCTGAGACTGATGACAGACACCAGATGATGGAACTGCTTCAATTTTTGGACGCCCCAAAAATCATCGCTTCCATCCCCATTCACCAGGTGTTTCTCGATCTCTTAAAGAAAAACTGGGAATCTCCTTCATCTGTATCACCAGTTAACAAGAAGGCTGACTCCACATATCTCGTCCAGTCAGCACCAGGCTTTCAAAAGCCTCAACTGGATCATCGCTCTGTTGTGGTTGAGTCCGCACAAAGAAAGGCCAAGCGTCTAAAGCCACACTCCTCCACTCCGCCTGTCAAGGACAATAAATTCCTGGACAGTGTGGGACGGAAAGTGTACCATGGAGCTATGCTGATTTCTCGCATAGCCTCATATCAACTCTACATGACGCAATATAACAGAGCCATCCTTAAACAGATGCAAGATTTTGCTGACACATTACCTGACCAATACCAGCCACAGCTTCAGGCCCTTCTTAACAAAGGGTTTGAAGCGGGGAAGCACGAGATCAGAACGGCTTATGACATCTTCGATGCCTCCACAAAGGTTTCAGCTACTGCCATCTCGGCCAGACGTTGGGCTTGGTTAAAGTCATCCAACCTTCGCCCAGAGGTCCAGGATCGTTTAGCGGATTTACCCTGCTTAGGGGACAATTTGTTTGGAGAACAAATTCAGCAAATAGTAGCTGAATTGAAAGATCACCACGAGACGTTGAAACAACTTTCTTCTGTTCCGTCTGAGGTTTCCTCCAAACAACCACTTAAGAAGGACTCTAAGAAGTCGTTCTTTCGGCCACGCCGTTACTACCCTTCATCGGCCAGGCCTCGTCCAGCTCGATCCTCTGCTAGGCCTCAGCCGCGTCAGCCTAGGAAACAAAGGCCTACTGTAGCCCCTCCTCCTGGGCCTGCGGCTGGCCTTTGACTCCCCTGTAGGGAACACATGCCAAACCCCTCTTCCAGACATTCCTGTAGGAGGTCGACTGTACCATTTTCTACAACCTTGGTTGCAGATCACCTCAGATCAGTGGGTGCTAACAATTATCGCACAGGGTTACCACCTCAACTTCATAACTCTTCCGGCAGACTCCCCGCCTCTTCAAGCGTGGAGTCTATCCACCCATTTGGCTCAATTACAACAGGAAGTATCTCTTCTTCTGCAATCAAATGCTATAGAACCCGTTCCTCCCTCTCAACGAGGCAAGGGATTCTATTCCAGATACTTCCTAATACCAAAGAAATCAGGGGGACTACGTCCCATTTTGGACCTTCGAGCCCTCAACAAATACCTTCAAAAAGAGAAGTTCAAAATGGTAACCCTAGGCGCGCTGCTCCCTCTGCTACAAAGAGGGGATTGGCTGTGCTCTCTCGACCTCAAGGACGCTTATACCCACATTGCGATCACACAATCCCATCGCAAATATCTGCGGTTTCTAGTAGGCCACGACCATTATCAATACCGTGTCCTACCTTTCGGTCTGGCTTCTGCCCCACGAGTCTTTACCAAATGTCTCGTAGTGGTAGCAGCATTCCTAAGGAAGGAAGGTGTCCACGTCTACCCCTACCTGGACGATTGGCTAATCAGGGCCTCCACCCAACAGATAGCTCAATCCTCCCTAAAATTGACAATTCAAACACTCCTTTCCTTGGGGTTTCTTGTCAATTACGAGAAATCTTGCTTAGTCCCATCTCAAAACTTATCCTTCATTGGGGCAGACTTGGACACCTTACAGGCAAAGGCTTACCTTCCTCTTCAGAGGGTCCACACCCTAATATCCCTGGCTCGCCAGCTCCAATCTCAGAACACTGCCACGGCTCGCCAGTTCCTCATTCTCCTAGGACACATGGCATCCTCGGTTCAAGTCACTCCCATGACCCGACTAGCCATGAGAGTAACACAATGGACTCTACGACACCAATGGATTCAAGCTTTTCAGCCTCTGTCCTCCATAGTCACAGTCACACAAGCGCTGCGCCTATCCTTAACCTGGTGGACGACTCAGGTCAACCTCCTTCAGGGCTTACCTTTTCTTCCACCGGATCCGCAGGTAATCCTAACCACCGACGCTTCTCACATCGGTTGGGGAGCCCATGTGGACGACTTTCAAACCCAAGGGTTATGGTCCAAAGAGGAAGCCGAACACCAGATCAATTTCCTGGAACTTCGAGCAATCCGCTATGCGCTCCGAACTTTCAAAGATCATCTATTTCATCAGATAATCTTAATCCAGACGGACAACCAAGTGGCCATGTGGTACATAAACAAGCAGGGAGGCACAGGCTCCTTCCTTCTGTGTCAGGAAGCTGCGCAGATTTGGGCGGAAGCCCTCTCCCACTCCATGTACCTCAGGGCCACTTACCTGCCGGGAGTAGACAATGTATTGGCAGACCAGCTGAGCCGTGTCTTCCAACCACACGAGTGGTCACTCGATCCTCTGGTAGCGACCTCTCTGTTTCACAAGTGGGGTTCTCCCCGCATAGACCTCTTTGCGTCCCCTCAGAACCACAAAGTGGACGATTACTGCTCTCTCATTCGGAGCCAGCACTCTCGGCCGAGAGATGCATTCTCCCTCAAGTGGACAACCGGTCTGCTCTATGCATTCCCTCCACTCCCTCTTGTGTCAAAGACTCTCATGAAGCTATGCCAGGACGGAGGAACCATGATCCTGATAGCACCTTACTGGCCACGCCAAGTATGGTTTCCAATACTCCAGGATCTCTCCATCCGCAGGCACATTCCTCTGGGAAAGGACCCGCGTCTGCTCACTCAAAACGACGGATGCCTCCTCCATCCCAACCTCCAAGCCTTGTCCCTGACGGCATGGATGTTGAAAGGTTAGTCCTTCAACCATTTAACCTTTCAGATTCCGTTTCTCGGGTCCTGATAGCTTCACGAAAGCCTTCCACAAGAAAGTCTTACTCATACAAATGGAAAAGGTACACATCATGGTGCACTTCTCAGTCCCTTGATCCCCTTTCCTGTCCAATCTCCAAATTCTTGGACTATTTATGGCATCTCTCTGAATCAGGTCTTAAAACCTCTTCTGTCAGAATGCATGTCAGTGCGGTAGCCGCCTTCCATAAGGGTATTGGGGGTAATCCTATTTCAGTACAACCCCTAGTAACACGCTTTCTTAAGGGCTTACTCCATCTAAAGCCACCCTTGCGTCCTCTGGCCCCATCCTGGGACCTTAACCTGGTTCTTGGTCGTCTAATGAAACCTCCTTTCGAACCTCTGCACTCCTGTGACTTGAAATATCTCACTTGGAAAGTGTTATTCCTTTTGGCTGTTACTTCAGCTCGCAGGGTTAGTGAATTGCAGGCCCTAGTTACCTATCCGCCTTACACTAAGCTCCTGCAGGACCGGGCGGTACTCCGCACTCACCCTAAATTTTTACCTAAGGTAGTTTCGGAGTTTCATATCAATCAATCTATCGTACTACCTATCTTTTTTTCCCAGGCCCCACTCCAACTCTGGAGAGCAGACCCTGCATACCCTAGACTGTAAACGGGCTCTAGCTTTTTACCTAGACCGTACAGTTTCTCACAGGAAGAGCACTCAATTATTCGTCTCTTTCCATACTAACAAGTTAGGACAACCTGTGGGTAAGCAGGCTCTTTCCTCCTGGTTGGCGGACTGCATTTCTTTTTGCTATGAGCAAGCTGGCATTCCTTTTCAAGACTGTGTTAAAGCACACTCTGTGAGGGCCATGGCGACGTCAGTGGCACACCTTCGATCGGTGCCGCTTCCTGACATCTGCAAAGCTGCAACCTGGAGTTCTCTCCATACCTTTGCAGCCCACTATTGTTTGGACAAGGCTGGAAGACAGGACTCCATCTTCGGCCAGTCTGTCTTGCGTAACCTTTTTCCAACCTGATGTACCAACACCCTTCCACCTACCCGGTAGGGTGCGGATGCCCTTTCCCAAATTTTTCCTCAGTTGTTGTGCCTGCTGCACACCGTTGGGTACATTTGGTGCAAGTCGGGACATCCTCAGCTCGTGTACTCACCCATTTTGTGAGGACAACCATCCTGCTTGTCCTGTGAGAAAGCAAATGTTGCTTACCTGATGTAACAGGTGTTCTCACAGGACAGCAGGATGTTAGTCCTCACGAAACCCGCCCGCCTCCCCGCGGTGTTGGGTTCGTTTTATTTTTACTTTCTAGGCACTGCCTGTAGCTTTGAAAATCAGACTGAAGGGAGACCCCTGCTGGCTGCAGGGTCAGTGCCTTGCTGGGCATGCCCAGTAGGGGCCAGTCAAAGTTCTGTTTAAACTTTGACAGAAGTTTTCCGTGGTGGGCTCCATCCTCGATGTCACCCATTTGTGAGGAATAACATCCTGCTGTCCTGTGAGAACACCTGTTACATCAGGTAAGCAACATTTGCTTTCTCTGCTCCAGTAGTGGCTTCAGGAAGCTCACCTGGGCAAGGGTGAAAACCTTTCCCCACCGAACTGACTGGTTCTCATGACAGCTGCGAGCCTCCGAGGTTGGGGAGCTCACTGTTAGGAACTGACTGCCCAGGGACGTTGGACCAAGGAAGGAAGCGCTCTGGAACATAAACCACCTGGAAGCCCGGACCAGTCAGATTGGCATGTCAATAGTTCAGCCACTTACTTCAGGATCAGGTGGTCCACGTGATGTCAGACAACGCAACAACTGTAGCCTACATCAACTGCCAGGGAGGAACCAAGAGCCAGCAATTATTTCAGGAGATAGATCTCCTTATGGAATGGGTGAAATTGAATCTACATATCTCGGCCTCCCACATCGCAGGAAAAGATATCATCAGAGCAGACTTTCTAAGCAGGGAGAGTCTGGATCTGGATGGGCGTTATCGGCCAGAGCCTTTCAGCTGCTGGTAGATCGCTGGGGCCTCCCATCCATAAACCTGCTGGCTGCATCTCACAATGTGAAGGTTCAGACCTGGCCAGAAGAGGACTTACTATACGCCTTCCCTCCGTGGCCACTGCTAGCCGGGTCATTCGCAGGATTGAGTGCAACAGGGATTAGTCCTAATAGTGGCTTCGGATTAGCCCAGGCGCCCATGGTATGCAGAAATGCGGAGACTTCTGGTGGAGATCCACTGCTGTGCCTCCCACAGCAGAGGTACCTGCTCCAGCAAGGTCCAGTCCTTCACGAGGATCCGACTCAATTTTGTCTTACGGTTTGGCTCTTGAGGGCTCGCCTCATGAAGCGGGGATATTCAGCAGCAGTAATTACCACCTTTCTTTGAGCACAGAAGTTCTCGACATCCGTAGCGTATTGGCAGGTCTGGAGAGTATTTGAGGCCTGGTGTGAGGAATCCAGTGTTGCCCCTCGGACAGCCAAAATTCCTCTGGTTCTGGAATTTTTACAGGACGGCTTGAATAAAGGATTGTTCCTTAACTCCTTGAACGTTCAGGTAGCAGCTCTCTCCTGTTTCAGAGGCAAGGTGAACGAAATCTGCTGGTTGGCTCATCCGGAAATGGCCCGTTTTCTAAAAGGGGTAAAGCACCTCCTGGCACCCCTATGGTAGCCGGTCCCCTTGTGGAATCTTAATCTAGTATTGGAGTTTTTGGCAGGGCTCTCCTTTCGGCTGCTACGCAGTCTGTCCTTATACCTGTTAACCCTGAAAACGGTGTTCCTGGTGGCGATGTGCTCGGCTCATCGCATCTTTGAACTACAGGCATTGTCGACTAGGGAACCTATCCTCTGGATGACCCCAGGAGCGTTACAACTTTGTATCATTCGATCCTTCTTGCCCAAGGTAGTCTCGGAGTTTCATATAAATTGGTCCATTTCATGCAAGAACACAGAAAAATACCACCACCATTTAAATGTCAGTAGGTTTTTGATGCGTTATCTGGAACTTTCAGAACCTGTGCACAAGGCGGACCATTTGTTCTTCACGATGGAAGGAGACAGGGCGAACCAGCTTCGCGGGTTACCATAGCTTGCTGGATCAAGGAAGTGGTCACAGGAGCTTATGTAGAGGCTGGAAAGCCATTACCTTTTCAGGTTAAAGCTCATTCCACTAGGGCTCAGGCAGTATCCTGGGCGGATGCTAAGCTGCTGTCTCCCATTGACATCTGCCGAGTGGCGATGTGGTCCTCTTTTTACACCTTCTCCAGGTTCTATCACCTGGACGTTCAGGCCCAAGAGGATGCAGCCTTTGCTAGGGCGGTGCTAATTGGACCGCGGGCAGCCTCCCACCCTGATCAGGAGTAGCTTTTGTACATCCCATTGGTCCTGAGTCATTTAATTGTTGGGGCTTCTGTGGGTGGGGGCTGTTGGACCAGTGTGAATTTCTCTGCACTTGTGATGTAGGACCTTCACCTATACCAGCCCACTTTCCCCTCGGTTTGAGGGTTTGGATCCTGGGGTTGGCAGGACTTAGGTGGGGTCTCAGTGGTTGGCAGATGAGTTCCATACTAGGGTAGGATCGTAGGCAGGTGCAGTCAGGAGTGACAGAGTTCCAAACAGTGGTCAGAGGCAGGCAGCAGTCTTGACAGATCCGAGGTCCAGGCAATGGTCAAACCAGGTATCCATCCGAGAAGACAACAGGAGACAACTGGATAAAGACAAAGACAAGCTGGACATGGACTGAAGACAGGACGTTGGAAGTAACACGCTCTATGCAGTTAGTGTAGTTGGGTTCAAAAAAGGTTTGGATAAGTTCTTGAAGGAGAAGTCCAATAACGGCTATTAATCACGTTTACTTAGGGAATAGCCACTGCTATTAATTGCATCAGTAGCATGGGTTCTTCTTAGTGTTTGGGTAATTGCCAGGTTCTTGTGGCCTGGTTTGGCCTCTGTTGGAAACAGGATGCTGGGCTTGATGGACCCTTGGTCTGACCCAGCATGGCAATTTCTTATGTTCTTATGAGTCCATCTGGCTACACGTAGGTAATGAAGAAATTACTTGCCTGATAATTTTGTTTTCCTTAGTGTAGACAGATGGACTCTGCAACCTGCCCACGGCTGCCCAAGAGCAGTACCAAGGAATCGTCCGTGAAGTGAATATCTATTCCAAGAGGTTATGTGTAAGTAGTCGTCCAATCCCTAGATCAGGGCATCTATAATCTTGCTGGGATTCAGCGTTTGGTTGAGTACAGTTACTGTTATCCGTATTTAATCAAGTTTTTTGAATAGTATGTCCACAGTGGCTTTTGAAAAGAATACTGAAGGGCTGAGCTCACTTCAGGGGTGTATCTAAGGTGACGTCAGCTTTGAAACCTGACTCCATCTCCATCTGCTAGCAGGGGAGCATATAACCCATTGGTCCTGAGTTAATCTGCCTACACTAAGGAAAACAAAATTATCAGGTAAGTGATTTCTCCATTACCCTGGTGACTGCATGGCTGGAAGGAAAGGGCAGATACCATCTGCCCAGCTAAAAGAAAAATCTACACTAAACTTTGAATACACCCAATCTTTGTGTCTGTATTTTAAATCTAAATCTATCCCCTGTCTTTGCTTGCACTTGGCTTTCTCTTAGTTTGCTCTCTGCCTCCTCATTCCTTTTCTTTTAAAGCTTATTTTCTGGTCTTCCTCATTTTTGTCATTTATTTCTCCTCCATGTCTTTATCTTTCTTTTCACCGGCTGTCTACCCATAGCTCATCTTCTCTAACTTCCTCTTAATCTCACCCCTTCCTGTCACATCCAACTTTCCTCTTCTCTCAGCCCTTCCTTTGGTTTACCTCCCTCCTGACCACACAGTTTCTTTCTCAGTTCCCTTCACTTAACCGCTCACCTTTGATCCTCTTCTTATTGCAGCCCATGTCCCGCCTTCCAGTTTGTATTCCCTTTCCCTGTCTGTTACTCTCCCAGCCCCTCTTGCTCACACGGCTTGTGTACTCTCTCCCACATCTCCTCTCCCAATCCCTTTTCTCCTTACAGTTCCTTAACTCCTCCTCTCTCAGCCAGTATCCCCTTTTAAACCATCTCCCAGCAGTTCTCTCAGCCCCTCTCATCCTCCCTATAGTTCCTCTGTCCAACTTACCCCTTTCCTAGTGCCTCTGTCCAGCAGCGCTCCCTATCTTCACTGCACCTCAGGAAGCCTGTCTGTCCTACACTGCTGCTGCAGTCCATTGGGCAGGCATTGCACAACCAGCCAAAAGGCTGCAGGAGGAGGCAGGAGCAATAACAGAGGAACAGGCACTTCTTACCTGCCCTCCCCTACTGCTTATTGGGTCAGACATCTCACAGTCAGACAATAGGCTGCAGGAAGAGACAGAAGTCTTTACTGTCCTCCCCCACATCCCTGCAGCATGGATCTCTCCGCTCCCAATCTACGGAAGTGCATGAGACAATTTCGGGAGTCCTCAAGCACCCACAGATCTGCACCTATGGTTTGCAGTTCCTATTTCTGCCTTCTAGGCAGGAAGGGTCCTTTGCAGCATTATGTCAGAATGAGGCTGAGAGAGGTGAAAAAAAGACAATTAACTTTCTGTGCAGCATCCAGACACCACCAGGTACAAAGCAGGAAAGAAGGTAGCACATACAACTACATCTCCAACAGGGGGCATCTCTTCCTCTTCAACGCAAACACTAAGGAATGCATGCATGTATCCGTTGATGACATACCTGGACTGGAGGGTACCAATCTTTTGGAGAAGCTGCTTCATTCTCTGAGTAGTCGGGAAAAGAGAGAAAGAAAGTGGGAAGAATCTTAGATACCATGCAGTAATAGTCACACTACTTAGAACAAATGCAAAAGGCAGGATGCATAGAAGAGAGAGAAACATATACTGCAACTAAGAAAACAAAGTAACATGTAAATTTGACAAACACTACTTAGTGAACACAGAATATGTGCTTTTATTTGCCCATATTTTATGCAACATAAAACTGCACTCAGAGCACAGAAAGAAAAAAAGTGTCACAAAACAGGCACCACAGAAAGGAACAGAAGGGAGGCAGCATATAGTCTGGAAAAGGTAAAACAAATGGCATATAGGGAAAACTGGAATATGCAACTGGTTGAATTGGATTGCATGGAGTGTGGGAAAGAAAAATGTATAGCAAGTGACCTGTAAATGCTGTCCCTTCATGGAGAGGTCAGCTGTGAGAGAAAGTTGAGAATAGACTATGTATATAGATGGTTGATTGTGTTTTGTTTTGGTTTTTTTTTTTTAATATTGGATACACGATGGCCTTGCATGTTGACAGATCCTCTTGCACAGCAGCTCACTAAGGCACTGACAAGTTGTTTTTTATCCCCCCTGACTGTAATAAGCCCTTTTTACAGTGCATGTGAGTGCTGGAAATTTCCCCATTTATATGGAACTGGGAAGAATAAGTGTTTGAGTGAATATGCAAATGAGGCAGGTTGGACATAAAAATATGAGCAGGTGTTTTTGGCTCCTTGACTTTAGTTTGTGTTGCCATTGCAGCCTGTGTATTCTCAGTGCAGTTTCCTGCCTTTTTTCTTTAAGGGACCAGCAAAATGCAAGCAATTTTACATATTCAAAAGCAATAAGGAAGCTCAAGCAAAGGGAAATGAAGTTGTTAATGAATTCCATTGCATAGGGCAGGCCAGAAACCGCCTTACATGCATATCTTATTTTCTGCTATTCTGCCTCATGATTTGAGTAGTGATTTGGAGGGGTAGGGAGGTGTTTGTTTTATTTACTTTAAACTTGCTAAGCTCTACCAAATAGCTGTTTCCCACAGCTTCTTTTCCAACTACAAACTGGGAGAATCAAGCCCATAGTGGATAGTAAATTGAGGGATAGTTTGACTATAAGTATGGATGCTTGAGCTATATGATATTAATGATAAGATATTAATGCTTGGATCCCACAATTAATGGCAGATGAATTGAGAGACAAGAATATAAAGTGACACGACCAGCCAGAATGGTCTTCCTTTTTGTTCTCCCGCAGTTGTGTAATGTGAAGGACTAGTCACACTGCAGAGGTTCAAATGCATTTCTTTGAGATGTGCTGATTATAAGTTCTTCAAAGTCTTAAAGTAAATCCTAGTTATTAGTTTACATTAACTGTAGTCAACACACTTTTGTTTGAAACTGAGCAGCAGTCATCACATTTCTGAGGTGACCCGTTTCCTTTCTGAGGCAACGGCATTAATTCAAGCCACAGAATTGTGTGCACTGTTAGCTAAGTCATATTTTATTTAACAAGTTTGCACTTCTCTTTTAGGTTATACAACTTAGTGTCTGCATCAATGAGGCCAAATAACTGCCTACATGATTGCGTTGGCTTTGCATATTAATAAACTTCCAAACTGACCCTCACTGTTCTGCAGAGAGATATGAAAATAAGTGAAAATAGGTAAGGTGATTTCTTGTTTGAATAAAGATTGGGTAGCGCTATACTATACTAGGGTTTTTCAATAATATCAGATACCAATAATGATTCTTATTACTTTGGCATACTTATCCAGTTGCTTTTTTGCATATTAATGAAAAAAACAGAGAAACACACCACCTACAAAAAGTAGCACGGGGGGAGGGGGGGTGAGTGGTTTGTATCCAGCATCAAAGAGCATGGAGTATATCACAATAAAAAGAATGCTAACTGAATCTTTAAAGAACTAAAAGAAATGTTTAATTCAATGATATGTCAAAGATTTTATATATTGCAGTTTCTGGTCTACCAAAGGACCCAATGCGGTTTATATAGTTAAATACAAGTAAAATACAAATACATAATAAATTTGAACTAATGCAATCAAAATACATAATACTGTATTCTTATATATTATTTATTAATACAGTACAGTCCATAGCTTAGAGGCAAGGTACCAACCCACTCTCATTGGGAAAACCTGCAGCTGTTCTTCCAAAGTAGTATGTTCTAATTTCAGAGTTGCTGCTGGTTCCTTGTTTAGCGTGTGAAATCTGATCAACTTTCAGATCTCTGAGCTAACATCCCATAGATCCCATGTGCCTCTAGTCTATGGGCAGCACAGCAAACTTGGCATCTTCCTCTAGTGCAGTGGTTCTCAACCTTTTTTTGGCTGGGACACACCTGACAGATGGTTCTCACATGCATGACACACTGAACATGTGACCGTCATGGGACCTGCATTCTCAGGAACCCCCTCACACACACACACACACGCAGAGCAGAACTAGGGCATTACCCGTACAGCTCACCATACAAAAAGGATATTCTGATATGATGACATCTCAGTAAAAGCAAAACAAGTAAGAAAAGCAGTAATTTACCACTACAAATATTTAACCAGGCCCTAAACTCTAATACACCTCCTATTAGGAAAACAGAGCAAGCCAAGCTGCTATAGATACCCACTTAGAAATAATTGTAAAACTATACTAATAAATGTTACAAAACAGCTGATGAACAGAATAACATCCAACAATTAAAAACTCATAAAAATTATTAAAACATGTCCAAATATCAATACAATATTTCAAAACAGCAGACATCACACAATATCCAATAATTAAAATGGCAGTCAATCAAGAAATATAAACTTAAAAAGCTGCCTTTACTTACCCTCTCCAGCAACTCTCCTACTCCTTTCCCTTGCAGGCCAATAGCACTCACCAGAACCAGCAGTGGCTGCTGAAGCTCTGTCCTTACAGTCCTCTTCCTTAGGGCCCACAACCATTCACAACCAGTCTCTGTCTCTTCCACACACACACACTCACATACCAGTCATCTCCCTGACCACTCTCTGTCTCACACACACACACACACACACACACGTCACCTCCCTGACCAGTCTTCATCTCTCACACACACGCACACGTCATCTCCCTGACCAGTCTCTGTCTCTCTCACACACACCAGTCACCTCCCTGACCAGTCTCTGTCTCTCTCACATACACACACACACACACACACACCAGTCACCTCCCTGACCAGTCTCTCTCAATCACACACATGCTCTGTCACTTACAACTACACACACACACTGCCACTCATGCACCCATTGTACCACACACACATAAAGCTGCCACTCATGCATCCAGGCAGCCATTCTACCACACACACACAAGCTCTCACTCATGCACCCATTCTATCACTCACACACACACAAGCTCTCACTCATGCACCCATTCTATCACTCACACACACACAAGCTCTCACTCATGCACCCATTCTATCACTCACACACACACAAGCTCTCACTCATGCACCCATTCTATCACACACACACACACACAAGCTCTCACTCATGCACCCGTTCCACCACCCACACACACAAGCTCACTCATGCACACATTCCACAACCCACACACACAAGCTCTCACTCATGCACCCATTCTACCACACACACACACACACACACTCGCACCCAGGCACCCATTCTACCACACACACACATACACACACACACCCAGGCACCCATTCTACCACACACACACACACAAGCTCGCACCCATTCTAACACACACACACACACACAAGCTCGCACCCAGGCACCCATTCTAACACACACACACACACACACACACACAAGCTCGCACCCAGGCACCCATTCTACCACACACACACACAAGCTCGCACCCATTCTAACACACACACACACACACACAAGCTCGCACCCAGGCACCCATTCTAACACACACACACACAAGCTCGCACCCAGGCACCCATTCTAACATACACACACACACACACACACACACACACAAGCTCGCACCCAGGCACCCCATTCTACCACACACACACACACAAGCTCTCACTCATGCACCCATTCTACCACACTCACACATACACACACACACGCTCTCACTTATGCACCCAGGCACCCATTCTACCACACACACACACACAAGCTCGCACCCAGGCACCCATTCTACCACACACACACACACGCTCTCACTTATGCACCCAGGCACCCATTCTACCACACACACACACACACACACACACACGCTCTCACTTATGCACCCAGGCACCCATTCTACCACACACACACACACGCTCGCACCCAGGCACCCATTCTACCACACACACACACACAAGCTTGCACCCAGGCACCCATTCTACCACACACACACACACCCCCCATTCTACCACACACACACACACACACACACCCCATTCTAACACACACACACACACACACACACCCCATTCTACCACACACACACACACCCCATTCTACCACACACACACACCCCCCATTCTACCACACACACACACACCCCCCATTCTACCACACACACACACACACCCCATTCTACCACACACACACACCCCATTCTACCACACACACACACGCACCATTCTACCACACACACACACGCACCATTCTACCACACACACACACGCACCATTCTACCACACACACACGCGAATTACATGTAAGCTAACTACGAGACATGTATTCAGTGGACATTATATGACATGATTCAAATAGATATTGTATGAAATTATGTTACTGGTTATCTATTGGCACCTCTGTTAAAGTACTAACATTTGTTTTGCCTATTTGTGCCAGCCTGTAAACCGTTATGATGGTAAATAACTTAATGACGGTATAGAAAAGATTTTAAATAAATAAATAAAGACTAATTTACCACTAATGCATGTCCTATTGAGAAAACACAACAAATAAGATTGATACAAATGCCTACATGCTAGTAAAATCCCTCACCTCAGTCACACACCCAGAACTGACCTTTACCAGGTACAGAAAGACCACAAACTATAAATATGGAGACAAACTGAAATGGAAAACCAAAATAGCCACTCTGCATGCAGTGCAAACCTGGAGAAATGGAAAGAGAAATATAGCACCCAACATAATAGTGCTCACAAACTAACCCGCACAAAGTTAAACCTGTATTATGGAACACACTCAACTAGTATCAACCCTATCTATGAAAAGGCAACACTGCAAATATTTAACCAGGCCCTAAACACTAATACACTTCCTATTAGGAAAACAGAGCAAGCCAAGCTGCTGTAGATACCCACTCAGAAATAATTGTAAAACTATACTAATAAATGTTACAAAACAGCTGATGAACAGAATAACTCCACCAATTAAAATAAAAATTAAAAATTGTCCAAATATCAATAAAATATTTCAAAACAGCAGACCCATCACAAAATACCCAATAATTAAAATGGCAGCCAATCAAGAAAAATAAACTTAAAAAGCCACCTTTTCTTACCCTCTCCAGAAACTCCTCCTCCTCCTTTTCCTTGCAGGCCAATAGCACTCGCCAGTAGCAGCAGTGGCTGGTGAATCTTTGTCCTCACAGTCCTCTTCCTTAGGGCCCCACAACCAGTCACTCACACAGTCTCTGTCTCACACAGACCAGTAACCTCCCTAACTAGTCTCTCTTCCTCACACACACACACCAGTCACCTCCCTGACCAGTCTGTCTCTCTCACAGAAACACATCACCTTTGACCAGTCTCTCTCTCAATCACACACAAACTCTGTCACTTACATACATGCTCTCGCTCCCATTCTACCACACACACACACACACAAAACTGCCACTCACACACCCTGGCACCCATTCTGCCACACACACACAAGCTCGCACTCATGTACCCAGGCACCTATTCTACCACAGGCACACAAAGCTGCCACTTGTGCACACACAAGCTCACATGGAGCCTCTTCTCATTGTTTGGCCCAATAAGCCTGGCCTCTGCTTATCAGCCACCGCCAGCCTGGCCTCTGGTCGTGTGCAGTGTCTCTCCGTTCTTCGGCCCCGCCCCTGGGGAGAAGGGAAGCACAAGCGGGGCAGTGGGACACCGGAAGCTGCAACACACCTGCCGGTGCTTGGCGCCATACTGGTGTCGTGACACACCAGTTTGAAGGGTTAAACTATCTATGGTTAAGTCATTTGATAATAAATACATAGAAGAGCCAAATGCAGCTATGAAGGGAGGGCTCCTTCCCTGATGTGCCCACTTTCTCTTTGTCCTTTCTCTAATGGGCCTGTGTGTTCCCTAGATTGATAAGTAGCAGCCCAGCCTGGGGAGCCATGCACAGATGGGACAACCTGCAAGTCGGCTATGGCTTGCATTGGCAGATATTAACACTTAAATGAATAAATAAAACTTGACTTAGTTTAGCCATTGAAATTAAGATTTGCATCCCTAGTGGCTCTGGAAATACACCGCTTGCCTAGACTGTCCTTGGAGTGTATCTGCCACATCATATCTCAAATGTTGGAAGTGAGGGTGACCTTGCAGAGGGCAGCGTTTGCTGTTGATGCAGGGCAGAGCCAGGCAGTTGCCTCGCTAAGTTGGTTCTTTCTAGCTCCGAACGGTTAGGGTAGGATGCAAAGCCAAATTTTTTTGTCTGCCACAGTCTGGCAGATGTGCTGGGGAATGCTGAGGACTCCTAATGTAATTGGTATTTGTACAGAAATCTGTGTGTAAATCTGAGAAATGTATACAATCTAATAAACTTAGAAAATAATTGTTTGTGCTCTTTGTTTTCATTTGTCAGGATGCTTGAAGTAGCTAGAGCCATGGGACTGAAGATCTCCAAGAAGCTGTCTCTGGAAGCTTTGGATAAAGGCGGGCACAGAATAGGGACCCTGGCACTCCCATTGATCGTGTATCAGGAGTCTAGTGGGTGGCAGAAGCGTAGAAAAATAAACTAAAGGAGAGAGAAACCTTAAATCCAGGCCCAAGGATTGAAATAGAGGTACAAGCCTTCCTCAGTCGATTCCATGCTTATTGGAGAGCCTCTTTTCTCCCTATCTTTGGATTTTGTACTGCAGGCATCCACCAGCATGAATTCCACCCAAGCAGTGCAGCAGGTGGAGGTGCCAAAAAATGGGATCCACTCCCACCCGCTGTCCCTGAAGCACAGCTGATCATTGCTTCTTCAGAGTTCTCATAGCTGTTGATATGTTTGGAGGATGACACCCCCCATCGCTCCTGGATCTTTGATGGGAAACCACCTCCAGGGCTCTCTCTGAATCTTTTTTTTTTTTTTTTTTTAACTTGGTGGCATGTAATTTTTTTCATCAAAATAGTTTACTAGGAACAGCGCATGTCATTTTACATAATGTCCGTATTTGATTGCTAGCTGTATCAGAATGTCATCATAGCAAGAGACAATAAAACAATTTACAGTATACATACATAGTAAAAAGCTAAAAGCAGACCCTGTTCAAAATGTTGCTTTATTTTTTTAATTTATATTACATAAAGTATGATACAAAACTTTCCATTTAATAAATGCATTACTCTTTTTCCCCTCATTCTTGCCCTTTCCCTTAATTACCTCCTCACCACCTTCCAGTTTCTCAGAGCTTTTACAACTTTCGCTGCAAATCTGCTGAATTTCTAAGAAATTTCCTCAAATCCTTTGTAAAATTGCTAACTTATCTTTTGTTTGCCAGTGTAATTTGAACTTAGGCACTGCAGGAACGTTTCCAAGCAAGGCAAGACTGCAGTTGATGTCTCTTAATCAGAGACGAACATGGATCTTGTCCTCCCATATTTTTCAAAGCCTCCTTCCCCCACTTCTAGGGAAAACACAGCCAAGCGTGTTGATTTCTGTTTTCTGTCGACCTCTGAGACAGATGTAGAAATGGTTGCCTCATTCTGAATTAACAAGTATGATTTCAGTCTGCCTTCATGGAAATCCCCCTTTTAACACTAGCTGATGCTTTGAAAATCTTTTGTAGTTTTCCTTCAGCCCCTGGATTAGTAATAGCAGCGCATCTTCCCCAAGAAATGTGAAATGTGGGCAGGACAGCTGAAAACCAAGAGAGGTGGAACAGGCTGCTGCAAAAATGTGCTTTGTGACTCTGCATCTTGATAGATACAATTTCAGATTTCAATTTCATCACTGTTATTTCACAGTAGGGTGGTCTTTTGAAGTGTTTGTGAAATGATGGATGTTTTAATTGGGAGGAACTTAAGGGTTTTGCTTTGCAGCTCAACTTTTCTGGCAATAACAGTGTGAGCTCCCTCTGCTCTGCACTGCTAATGATGGCCAGATCTTAATGGCCATAGGCATGAATATTCTGCCACTTAAAATAGCACTTTCTACTAAGCACTAATTTAACTATCTTAACAACTCTAGAACCTAAAGTCATCTAGAGATCCATGGACAAGGTACTGCCTTCAGTCCTTGGCGGTTCAAAGAAATTTGGTCTCCCTACCTAATAGTTTTGGCAGAGTTCTGGACACTTGTCCACAAAGACTTTGGACTGGAGCAACCAGCTCATGTCACAGAAGCCTCCAAAGAGCCCTTTGATTATATCATCCAGAAAAACACCTAACTGATTTTCAAAGTAGATCTATACAAGAGAAAGTTGCATCCACCAAACCACAATGCAACCAAGGCTCTGCTAAAATATAGAACTGAAATACTTAAAGAACGGAGTGCTTAGCATGCTTGTTTTTCAAGTTATGTTGTGATGCTGTAGTTTGTGCCAGTGTGGTACATACAGGGGCCGATGTAATAAGCCTCAAACTGCCATGGGATTTTGTGCAGGTAAGTTATTACATACGCAGTTGTTCAGCATGGGGAAAAAAATGCACTTAAACCCGCACTAAAAACCCATGGCAGGTTTTGCGTGAGTGCATGTAAAGGAGGCAATTATCCATTCATAGGCTATGCAGGGAGCCGTGTTAGCAGGGAGTACAGTGGATGTGAGTATTTTAGTGCCTGGGACAGGGTAGGAGTTAAGTTAAAGCACTTTTCAGACAGACTATTTTTGTCATTGCTGGTATTGGTGTGGGTGTGTGTCCGTGCAGCTCTAGTGTAATCATGGATTATGTTCACTTTTTTCTGAGGCCACAGTACATTTTGGTAGAAGGTCAGAGAAAGAGCAGGCTGAGAAGGCAGTTTCGAGGAGGGCCTCGAGAGGAAATCCACCTTCAGTCTCACTTCCGGACCACTAACTGTCTTGAAAGGGAAAGGCTTTTGCCCCCGATAACGATCAATCACGGGTCTCCACACACCAGCAGGTTTTCTGAGTGGATTACTTCATAGGGCGTTGAGCATAGTTTTATGCGCATAATGGCATGTATATTTGTTTCTGGGCGGATTTTATGTGCGTATCTCAGCATATTCTCCTCCATTATTACATCCCATGCAGCTGCCTGTTTTTGCCGCATGCACTTGGAAAAAAATGCGCACTGAAAATCATGCCGATTTCAGCACAAATCTTATTACATTGGTCCTATAATGAGCAGACATTTATGGGCTACGGCACACTGTAGGGTGTACATTTCTCACCAGGGGTTAGCTGTCAGACAAACTTTATAAGCCATTTCATGCCTCTTCCTCAATAATGGCCGTTCAGTGGGAAGGGCAATTAGTACATTTTAATGATGAGACATAATTTATATAAACTTAAGAATACTTATAGTAGCTATGTTCAAATTCTTTTTGATACCTTCATACCCATACTTTTCAGTATAAATAGGCGTGAAAACCCTGCTTGATAAGCTATAAGAAACCATCTATGATTGCTCATTCTCTGTCATCCATTGCTATTGCAAAGTAGTGAATCTTGATAAGTAGCAACCGGAACTGAAAATATAAGGGGCAGCATGGAACAATTACACATTTTTTCCTCTGGAATGCTGAATAAGTTGTGCTTCATCTCTGTGTACACACCAAGCATGATATGGTGAAAAATATCAAGATTTTTCACTTATTGCGAAGGGAAAAAACAAAGATTCAAACTGTAGCACATGTGGAACAGTGGGGAAAAATGTGTATTTGTATATTTATTTTTGTATTCTTGGATAGTTAGCCAAGTGTTCGCCCTGCCCCTTCCATTTTATATCCTACCTGCCAGATTACTATGCCATATGTTTAGGATATTTACACCCTTTTTATGACCAATAATCTCTGCAAGTTGTACACAGTGTGACCCAACTGGTTGCTTATTCCTTCCTCCATTATTGCCATTGGAACTTGTACCACTGATTAATACTTGCTGGTGTCTCTATATTAGAACATTCTTTGATACTAAATAAAACTGTTGTGAAATCCTTTGAATTTTGTATCAAAGAAAGATTTAAGAAACATTTTTTATGTACTTGCAAATTTATCATTTTAACAAACCATTTTCTCAGGGGAGCTTATGTATTTCAGCTTAATTTTATTTCCTTTCTAAATGTTTTTGAACAAGATAATGCTTCTATATCAAGTCTGTATATATTTCATATTAATTTGAAGTCCCACAGTATTATGGTGGCTTTGGCAGATGTTTGAAAGAGAGATTGTAACTCGAAACTTCAAGAGTTTGATAAGTCTAAATGTAATGCTTCAGTAATATGAATATCTAGCAGTTTTGATTTATGCAAGTTGTAGTTTTGTGTACTTTAGAACTGTAGTTTACTCACTAAGAACTAATTAAATAGGTCATATTAGATCAGATGCTTGTTTAAAATGTGCAGCACAGTGTACTCTGTTTCATTGTTTATGGGCTTGTCCAAAAATACAAATTCTTGGAAAAAATGTTACTCAACAGTTAGGGGTTGTAACTGGGAAAGGCATCTTCTCCTAGGACAAGCAGGATGGTTGTCCTCACATGTAGGTGACATCATCAGATGGAGCCTAGCATGGAAAACTTCTGTTGACTGGTACACTGAGCATTCCCAGCATGCTCAGCGCACTATCCATGCATCCACCCGGGATCTCTCTTCAGTCTTTTCATTTCCGCGGAGCTACCGTCTCACGGTTCTGGAGCTCGTGTTCTTTTTTGTGGGGAAACTCTCCACAAAGCATATACTTTTCAATTTCTTCCTGCGCTGGGTCTCTCTCTGGTTCCCCTTCTCTTTTCTCAGCTGGTGAGTTTTTTTTTCCTTTTTCCTCTCCTCTGTCCGCCGGTTGTCGTGTCCTTGAGGTCCTCTGTTCGCCTCATGACGGCCTTTGGCTTTCATCGGTGCCCCCAGTGCCCTCAGACTATGCCCCTAATGGATCCACATGATATGTGCATCCTGTGCCTGGGGGCATCGCATGATGTTTGGGGCTGCGAATTGTTCACTCAGATGACCCCAAAGGGCCACCATGCCTGACTGGACAAGATGGAGAAGGTTTTCGGATTGGGTAAGTCTTATCCTTCCACCCTGTCATTGATGCCCAAGGATTGGGGGGAACCGCTCGTCCCTTTGGTGTCTCCTCCCCGGGCCCTTTGGGTAAGGGGGGGGCACCGGAGATCAGCTGGTGTCCATTTCTAAGTACCCGGACCTCTGGATCATCTTCAGGGAGGGGGGGGGGAGGGAACTGGGCCATGCACCATGGGAGATATTGAAAACACTGCCATCGGTCTCCATCTTCACACGGTGCGGGACTCTGGTTGGCCTCTGTGCTTGCTGCCTTGCCACTGAAGCAGCCACGGCGACAAGAGGCCTCGCCCCCCCATCGCATCAGGTGGCCCGAGGCTGTCTATACCGATTCCGGTGTCGGGCGTAGATCCTCCTCTGCGTCCTGAGGAGAAGCTGGCCTCACCCCTCCCCTCACAGCCTTTTATTGGAGACTTTTGAGGTGGAGCTTGAGTGTTAAGTGCACCTGGTGGTGGAATGTGCTTTGTGTGACAAGGAGCCAGAGCTCCCGCCACAGACACCAGTGTTTCCATTGATTCCTATGCCTTCACAAATGCTGATGCCTTCACAGATGCTGGCACCCACGCTGATGCAAGAATCCTCACCGATGTCTGTGTCTGCACTGATGCCAGCACCAGTGGTACCTGGGTTAGAACCATTTATTTGATTGGCTCGATGCCCTCCTTGGTGTCCTCCTGACCCAATTGGTGCCGGCACTCGGCGATTCCTCAGTGGCCCATCGGGCACTGAAGCGCAAGGCATCCAAGCCAATCCCCATCAGAAACTCCGGGGACAAGGGACCTTTGGTGCCCTCTGCACCGTTGGGACCTTGCGTGCCCTGGCCTGAGCTGGTGCCTGGACCCTCAGGCCCCTTGTTGCCCACTGGTCCCTTGGTGCCTCAGCCCCAGGATGCGCCTAGTGCTCCCTGGCCTTTCTCCGCGGGCAGTCTCGATGAACCTGAGGATCCTTATGACCCTTGGGGAGATGATACCTCTGGTTCATTGGTGGATTCCAGTGGTCTTCCCTCGGATCTGTCCCCCTTGGAGCAGATGTGTTGATCTGTCAGAGGACCTAATCTTTGTGGGGTTTGTCCATGCTATGGCGGAGGCCATTTCCTTCCAACATATGACGGAAGATGATGACCACCATAAAATACTGGACATCCTCCAGTTCATAAATGCCCCGAAAGAGGTAGTGGCGGTCCCCGTTCACGTGAGTTCCTTACTTTTTTGGACGGGACTGCCCAAATCACAGTTTTAATCTATTGAAATATTGCTCAGCTTTTCTTTTTTTTTTTTTTTTTACATTTTATACTTTTGGTTTTTTACAAAGTATTTACACTTCATACTTTGACGGAAAAAATAAAAAGCATACAAAAGGAAAATATATAGGTCACAACTTCAACTTGAAAATCATTAATCTTATTACATGATTTTACTGTGAGGTACAACTCAATGCGAAATGAGGGCCAAAACTTATAGGGAGTACAATAAAGCATTATTTCCATTAGATAACTGGCTTAACGCAGAATGTCAGAGTAACATGATTGTCATGCAGGACCTGGTCCAGTCAAGCTATTAACATTTCTACATATAAAAAGGATTCAGTTGTTCTACAAGTGTGAAAACAAAATTTTCATCTTTATGCCTAACACAACACCTACAAGGATATCTTAGTACAAAAGTGTACCCTAAAGCAATCACTTGAGGCCTTAAATCTATAAACTCCTTTCTTCTAACCTGGGTAGATCTGGACAAATCTGGGAATATTTTAACTAATTGACCATAGAATTCTACATTTTGAAAGAAATCCTTCATAACATTGCTGACATCCCTTTCAGTAACAAACGACACCAGCAAGGTACCTCTATCTAATACCTCTATGGCAGAGCTTTCAATAAACTGTGTTAAATTTTCCATTACTCCCATCTGATTCCCTCCTGTTTTCTTCATTGATTTTGTCAAGAAGTAAGCTTTATTAATTATTGGCATTCGTGATTCCTCAAATTTTAAACATTCTATTAGAAACTTTTTTAACGTGTCTTCACCCAGAGTCCTAGGAAAATTGAGAAATCTTAGATTCAAATGCTGTGTATAGTTTTCAAGCGATTCCAACCTTTGGAATGCATTCCAATGTCTTTTATCAGGTTATTTGACCTCCTAGATTTGAATTTAGGGATTGTAATTCCATTTTTACCTTTAAATATTTTGAGTCACATTCTTTGACTAGCTGTCCCAAGCTAGCCACCAGGTCCCACAGTTTAGCCAGGGTAACCACTGTCTGTTTAGGGGGTAATTGGAACAACTCACCCCCTGCTTGGGCAGATGATAACCCTGTTGCCTCCATCTTTTGAGCCTGCTGGATCTTGCGCTCCTCCTCTGCCGGGTCTATGGAGATATAGGTAGTAGATTTTCTTCCATTGCCCGTGTCCCTGTTGCTTCCAACGAGCTCGAGGAGAGTTGCAATGCAGGCGTGGATTCGACTCCTTGGTGTCCACCTCCTGTCGGGTAGATGACATCATCGTTCCACGCCGCTTCCTGGAGGCTGACTCGTGTCATCTGAGCCGGTGAAGTCTACAATCCTGGGGACTGAGAGTAGTTTCCCCAGGCAGTAGCGAAACTCCCTCTCCAACTACTGCAGCAGGGACTTTGCCCCCCGTTCTTTCCGGTATCGAGGCTGCAAAAGTCGTTATCTTCTGACCAGTGGGTAAAACGGGTTCGGGAGGATATACCCGCAGTTTACCCTTCCTTTTTGCAGGCATCTTGATAAGGCAACAAAAACTTAGAAGAGCAGCTTTTCATGAAGCCTTTTGTGCTCTCAATTTGGCCTGGGCTGCTCAGCTTTTCTAAAGACTATGCTGTGTTTTGTTGTTTTATTTATTTCAGAGCTTTTATATACCGAGGTTTAGCAAATAGCCTTCACCCTGGTTTACAGTAGAACAATTTGTTACATAGAACAGTACATAGAACATAGAATGGTATAGGTTACATCAAACTGTTAGGAGATTGACTTAGAACTAAGCTTAAATGCTTGAACAAGGTCGCGTCAAATTTAATAAAAAAAAAAACAACTTTAACATCAGTAAGGAACTGAGAAACGAGTTAGTAAGAACAAGACAATATGGCAATGAGATATGCAAGAGGTTAGGGTGGGAGGACGGAGGGGGAAAGAAAGGGGGGTGGGATAGGGAGGGGACGGTGGGAGCGGTGAGGGGAGGGGGGGAGAGCATTAGGAACTCTTAGGGGTGGATTTTAAGAGCCCTGCTCGCGTAACTCCGCCCGGATTTACGCGAGCAGGGCCCTGCGCGCCGGTAAGCCTATTTTACATAGGCCTACCGGCGCGCGCAGACCCCGGGACTCGCGTACGTCCCGGGGTTTTCGGAGGGGGGCGTGTCGGGGGCGGGCCCGGTCGTTGCGGCGTTTCGGGGGCGGGTACGGGGGCGTGGCTACGGCCCGGGGCGGTCCGGGGGCATGGCCGTGCCCTCCGTACCCGCCCCCAGGTCGCGGCCCGGCGCGCAGGGATTTACGTTTCCCTCCGGGAGGCGTAAATCCCCCGACAAAGGTAAGGGGGGGGTTTAGACAGGGCCGGGCGGGTGGGTTAGGTAGGGGAAGGGAGGGGAAGGTGAGGGGAGGGCAAAGGAAAGTTCCCTCCGAGGCCGCTCCGATTTCGGAGCGGCCTTGGAGGGAACGGGTTAGGCAGCGCGGCTCGGCGCGCGCCGGCTATACAAAATCAATAGCCTTGTGCGCGCCGATCCAGGGATTTTAGTGGATACGCGCGGCTCCGCGCGTATCTACTAAAATCCAGCGTACTTTTGCTTGAGTCTGATGCGCAAGCAAAAGTAGGCTGATCGCGCTTCTTTTAAAATCTACCCCTAAGTGCGCTCATCTTGCATGGGTGGTGTTGATGGTGAGGTTATGAAGTTTAGCCTACGCCATCTCTGAATGTTTTGCTGAATAACCAGGTTTTCAGTTCTTTTTTAAAGGATTTGCTGTCAATTATTGAGCTTAGGTATTGTGGTAGGGAGTTCCATATGTTTGGTCCTGCAATTGAGAATGCTCTGTTTCTCGTGCACGTGAGCTTAGCCGATGGAAGTGATGGAATGTCCAGGAGTAGTTTGCTGGTAGTTCTGGTGTATTGCTGAGGTTTGTGTTGAAGGATCATGTTGTTGAGTGTGGTGTTTTCCGTTTTGTGTAAGGCGTTGTGCACTAAAGTAAGGGTTTTGAATTCGATTCTCTGTTCGATTGGGAGCCAGTGAAGACTTCTTAAAACAGGAGTGATGTGTTCCGATTTTTTTTGCCAGTTAGGACTCTGGCTGCGGTGTTTTGCAGCGTTTGGAGTGGTTTTAGGGATGATTTGGGAAGGCCTAACATGAGCGAGTTACAGTAGTCAAGGCTGTTGAAGATCAGCGATTGTAGTACTGTACGGAATTCCTGATGGTGGAGAAGTGGTTTTAGATGTTTCAAGACTTGCAGTTTGTAGAATCCTTCTTTGGTTTTGGTTGCGATGCTCTTTTTTAAGTTGAGATCTTTGTCAATCCATATGCCGAGGTTCTTTGTATCGTTTTTTATCGGGATGTTAATGTTGTCGATTGTGAGGGAGTGTGTAGTGATAGTTAGTTCTGAGACCTTTCTTCCTATGAGGATGCATTCCGTTTTATTCATGTTCAGACACAGTTTTAGTTTGTTTAGCATGTCTCTTATTGAGGTTAGGTGGTTTGCTGCTATGGAGAGTGCCTCTTCTAGTGTGTTGGAGATTGGGATTATGAACTGTATGTCATCGGCATACATATAGTACGTTATTCCGAGACTGGAGATGAGGTGGCATAGAGGTAGGAGATATATGTTGAAGAGGGTTGCAGATAGTGCGGACCCTTGAGGTACTCCGGTTTCGAGAGGAAAGGGGTTTGACGAATTGTTGTTCAGTGAGACCTTGAAGAATCTGTTCTGTAGGTAAGAGGAGAACCAGTTGAGGGTACTGCCTGTGAGGCCGATGTTGGCGAGCCTTGATAGTAGGCTTTTGTGGTCAACGGTGTCAAAAGCCGCAGATAGGTCTAGAAGAATTAGAAGATGGTTTATTTTGTTGTCGAGTCCTCTTAAGATTTTGTTCGAGAGGTTGACGAGTAGTGTTTCTGTGCTGCGTTTTTTTCTGAATCCATGTTGTGCATCGTGTAGAATTTTGTTGTTTTCAAGGTGTTCGTTTAGTTGAGACAGAGCTGCCTTTTCGGTCAACTTAGCAAGTAGAGGGAGGTTTGATATCAGACGGTAGTTATTCAGGTCTTTGGGGTCTAGGTTCTTCTTTTTTAAAATTGGAGTTATGGTTGTGGTTTTCAGAATGGTTGGTAGCTTTTGGAATCCATTTATTCACATCTGGCCAGGAGATTATCAAAAATTGATGAAGTGATAGCAAATTGTTCATAGTTGAGTATGGGCACTCTAAGTTTAAACTTTACTTGATTGTAAGAAGGTCATATATTCTCTCTCTGCTCTGGTTTGGTATGTTTTATCCTATTTGGATGGTTGGTGGTTACAAGACTAAAAAAGGGGGATATTTCATTGACTGTAATATATATCAAACTCTGTACTTTTTGTATAAGAACATAAAATGCCATATTGGGTCAGACCAAGGGTCCCTCAAGCCCAGCATCCTGTTTCCAACAGTGGCCAATCCAGGCCATAAGAACCTGGCAAGTACCCAAAAACTAAGTCTATTCCATGTTACCATTGCTAATGGCAGTGGCTGTTCTCTAAGTGAACTTAATAGCAAGTAATGGACTTCTCCAAGAACTTGTCCAATCCTTTTTTAAACACAGCTATACTAACTGCACTAACCACATCCTCTGGCAACAAATTCCAGAGTTTAATTGTGCGTTGAGTAAAAAAGAACTTTCTCAGATTAGTTTTAAATGTGCCCCATGCTAACTTCATGGAGTGCCCCCTAGTCTTTCTATTATCCGAAAGAGTAAATAACTGATTAACATCTACCCGTTCTAGACCTCTCATGATTTTAAACATCTCTATCATATCCCCCCTTAGCCGTCTCTTCTCCAAGCTGAAAAGTCCTAACCTCTTTAGTCTTTCCTCATAGGGGAGATGTTCCATTCCCCTTATCCTTTTGGTAGCCCTTCTCTGTACCTTCTCCATCACAATTATATCTTTTTTTGAGATGTGGCGACCAGTATTCAAGGTGCGGTCTCACCATGGAGCGATACAGAGGCATTATGATATTTTCCGTTTTATTCACCATTCCCTTTCTAATAATTCCCAACATTATTTGCTTTTTTGACTGCCACAGCACACTGAACCGACGATTTCAATGTGTTATCCACTATGACACCTAGATCTTTCTTGGGTTGTAGCACCTAATATGGAACCCAACATTGTGTAATTATAGCATGGGTTATTTTTCCCTATATGCATCACCTTGCACTTGTCCACATTAAATTTCATCTGCCATTTGGATGCCCAATTTTCCAGTCTCACAAGGTCTTCCTGCAATTTATCACAATCTGCTTGTGATTTAACTACTCTGAACAATTTTGTGTCATCTGCAAATTTGATTATTTCACTCGTATTTCTTTCCAGATCATTTATAAATATATTGAAAAGTAGAGATGTGAATCAGAACTGAAATCGGATCCGATTCTGGTTCCGATTCACATCTATAGAGATGTGAATCGGAACTGAAATCGGATCCGATTCTGGTTCCGATTCACATCTCTATTGAAAAGTAAGGGTCCCAATACAGATCCCGAAGGCACTCCACTGTCCACTCCCTTCCACTGAGAAAATTGTCCATTTAATCCTACTCTCTGTTTCCTGTCTTTTAGCCAGTTTGCAATCCATAAAAGGACATCGCCACCTTTCCCATGACTTTTTTACTTTTCCTAGAAGCCTCTCATGAGGAACTTTGTCAAACGCCTTCTGAAAATCCAAGTATACTACATCTACCGGTTTGCCTTTATCCACATGTTTATTAACTCCTTCAAAAAAGTGAAGCAGATTTGTGAGGCAAGACTTGCCTTGGGTAAAGCCATGCTGACTTTGTTCCATTAAACCATGTCTTTCTATATGTTCTGTGATTTTGATGTTTAGAACACTTTCCACTATTTTTCCTGGCACTGAAGTCAGGCTAACCAGTCTGTAGTTTCCCGGATCGCCCCTGGAGCCCTTTTTAAATATTGGGGTTACATTTGCTATCCTCCAGTCTTCAGGTACAATGGATGATTTTAATGATAGGTTACAAATTTTTACTAATAGGTCTGAAATTTCATTTTTTAGTTCCTTCAGAACTCTGGGGTGTATACCATCCGGTCCAGGTGATTTGTTACTCTTCAGTTTGTCAATCAGGTCTACCACATCTTCTAGGTTCACCGTGATTTGATTCAGTCTATCTGAATCATTACCCATGAAAATCTTCTCCATTACGGGTACCACATCCTCTTCAGTAAACACCGAAGCAAAGAAATCATTTAATCTTTCTACGATGGCCTTATCTTCTCTAAGTGCCCCTTTAACCCCTCGATCATCTAGTGGTCCAACTGACTCCTTCACAGGCTTTCTGCTTTGGATATATTTAAATAAGCTTTTACTGTGAGTTTTTGCCTCTACAGCCAACTTCTTTTCAAATTCTCTCTTAGCCTGTCTTATCAATGTCTTACGTTTAACTTGCCAATGTTTATGCTTTATCCAATTTTCTTCTGTTGGATCCTTCTTCCAATTTTTGAATGAAGATCTTTTGGCTAAAATAGCTTCTTTCACCTCCCCTTTTAACCATGCCGGTAATCGTTTTGCCTTCTTTCCACCTTTCTTAATGTGTGTAATACATCTGGACTGAGCTTCTAGAATGGTATTTTTTAACAATGACCACGCGTCTTGGACATTTTTTACTTTTGTAGCTGCTCCTTTCCGTTTTTTTCTAACAATTTTTCTCATTTTATCAAAGTTTCCCTTTTGAAAGTTTAGCACGAGAGCCTTGGATTTGCACACTGTTCCTCTTCCAGTCATTAAATCAAATTTGATCATATTATGATCACTATTGCCAAGCGGCCCCACCACCGTTACCTCTCATCAAGTCCTGTGATCCACTGAGAATTAGATCTAAAATTGTTCCCTCTCTCGTTGGTTCCTGAACCAATTGCTCCATAAAGCTATCATTTATTTCATCCAGGAACGTTATCTCTCTAGCGTGTCCCGATGATACATTTACCCAGTCAATATTGGGGTAATTGAAGTCTCCCATCATACTGACTCTTTCGAGTGAATAATCTTGTGAAAAAATTGTGTACTGTATTCTGAATTTTACAATAATGTAATTATATGAGCACATGTACAATGTGATTGAATTTTCTACTGCTAGTGAGGATTCTTGCAGTTGCATTTTGTAATATTTGGAGCAATCTCATTGTAGAAGCCAGAAGACCAAATAACGGAGTTACAGTAGTCTAAATTGGAAAAAAAAATTTGTAATACCATGTGAAAATCATTATGGTTTAGTAATGGTTTTAATTGTCAAAGTAACTGCATTTTATTATAACCGGATTTAATTAGGGGTTTTTGTTCATTGAAAGGTTATCGTCTATTACTCCTAAATCACGCACTTGTTCAGATAATGCAATCTTATGTAAATCAGTATTAAAAAAAGAATACTGGTTTATTGGGAGAGAGTTTTTTATTAAGCCAAATAATTTGCCTTGTGAGTGTTTAATATATCTGTGATAACAGTTGTTGAATTTCAGACATAAATATTTAAGGATTTGAAAGTGTGCTCAATGGAATTATTAACTGGGCTAAAGAATTGTACGTCATCTATGTAAATACATAAGTTAAATCCTAAACCTGCTAGTAATCTATACAAAGGAAGGATATATATATTGAATAAGGTGGCAGACAAGGCAGGCCTTTGTGGCATACCAGTATTTATATTGTTGATGTTGGACGGTTGATTGCCTATTTTCTCTAGATATGATTTGTTAGATAAAAATGATAAAAATCAATTGCGAACATTATCCAAAATGCCTATTTCCTAGCGTGTAGCAGATGGACTCAAAACAAGTGGGTATAGTGTGCTCGTGCTAGCAGTTGGAGACTAATCTGACGTCAGCACGGGTACATATACCCCACAGGAAGTGCAGCAACTCAGTAATTTCCATCTCCAAAGCAGTTTGGAGCTACCTTACGCTCGCTGAGCATTTTTCCAAATTATAATGATTAAATTCTTAGAAGAAATCCTAGGCCATCCAGAGGTAGAAACTCTCAGCGCTTCAACCCTTACAGGGCTCGCTACCAAGCACCTCGTTCTCAGGCCAGGAACCAGTCCTTTCGGACTAAGCACAACAAGAGGAGAACCGGCTCGGGCTCTGGTCCCGGCCACACTCCACAATGACAATCAGCCGACCCATCCGGTGGTAGCAGCAATAGGGGCCAGGCTAACCCTCTTCTACCGCAGGTGGGTCGAGATTACCTCGGACCAGTGGGTCCTCGCCATCATCCGAGAAGGGTATTACCTGGACTTTCTTCAGCTCCCGCCGGACAAGTTTGTGGAATCTCCTTCTTCACCCCTCAAGAGGGCGGCACTAGAAGTTACCTTGTGGAGGCTCCTATCCCTAAAAGCCATAATCACAGTGCCTGCATGGGAGGAACATTCTGGGCATTATTCCATTTATTTCATAGATACCTGGAAATGTCAGAAGCAGAGGAGGACAAGGTCAGTCTGACCGCCAAGAGGAGAGCAAAGCTCCGGAATCGTCTGCAGACCCTGCTGAGCGCCACCTGGCCCACAGCTTGGGATTACCTACAGGTCCTTGGCCTTATGGCATCCACGCTGGAGGTGATACCATGGGCGCGGGCTCATATGAGACCATTACAACGCGCCCTCCTATCTCGGTGGAGCCCACGATCGCAGGACTACACCGTACACCTACCTCTACCAGTCAGAGTGCGGAGTCAGATACGGTGGTGGTTGCAGCCCGGCCACATGAGCCGGGGGTCAAGAATGTCCTCCCCAACCTGGACCCTGCTCACTACAGATGCCAGCCTGAACGGATGGGGAGCACAGTGCGAAGAACTCACCGCCCAAGGGCGGTAGAACAGAGAAGAGTCGGGGTGGAACATCAACCGACTGGAGGCACGGGCGGTCAGGCTAGCGTGCCTGTGATTTGCCCACAGACTTCGAAACACAGTGGTCAGAGTGATGTTGGATAACGCCACCACGGTGGCATACATCAACCGACAGGGCGGAACCAGAAGCCGACAGGTATCCCTAGAAATAGCCCCCCTGATGACTTGGGCGGAAGCAAATCTCCAGGACATCTCCACCATCCACATCGCCGGGAAGGACAACACCACGGCAGACTTCCTCAGCAGAGAAAGCCTAAATCCAGGGGAATGGCAGCTGTCACCCACAGCTTTCCAGATGATTGTGGATCAGTGGGGGACGCCGGGCATGGACCTACTAGCGGACAGGTCCAACGCTCAAGTATCCAGATATTTCAGCCGCAGGCGGGATCAGCTATCCCAGGGGATCGACGCCCTGGTACAGCCATGGCCTCAGGGGATCCTGCTCTATGCCTTTCCTCCGTGGCCCCTGCTGGGCGCCCTTATACACAAGATTCAGCGGCACAGAGGTCTAGTTCTTCTAGTGGCCCCGGACTGGCCAAGAAGACCCTGGTTCGCAGACATGAGAAGACTACTGGCAGGGGCTCCATTTCCCCTGCCTCCACACAGGGACCTGCTGTGGCATGGTCCCATCCTCCACGAGGATCCAGCTCAATTCTCTCTTAAGGTCTGGCCATTGAGAGGGCTAGACTGAAGAAAAGAGGATACTCGGGGCCGGTAATAGATACACTCCTCCGAGCACGCAAGTTCTCCACATCATTAACATATATAAGGATCTGGAGAGTATTTGAAGCCTGGTGCGAAACTCGCAGCACCAATCCACATGCCGCTAAGATCCCTATCATTTTGGATTTCCTGCAAGATGGCCTTCAGAAAGGTCTGTCCCTCAATTCCATCAAGGTTCAAGTGGCAGCGCTATTCTGCTACGGTCCCCGGAGTGACGGCAACAGCATCGCCACACACCCAGACGTTTCACGTTTCCTGAAAGGAGTCAAACATATTCGCCCGCCACTGAAGTGGCCAGTGCCCCTGTGGAACCTCAACCTAGTCTTGGAATTCCTAGCGGGACACACCTTCAGACCCCTCCGAGGCCTGTCCCTCCGTTTGTTAACCTTGAAGATGGTGTTCCTGCTGGCCGTATGCTCAGGACGCCACATTTCAGAGCTACAAGCACTGTCCTGCCATGATCCGTTTCTCAGAATCACTCCAGGGGCTATCCATCTTCGCATGGTTCCTTCCTTCTTACCCAAAGTAGTCTCACAATTCCACCTCAATCAAACCATATCCTTGCCTACCACGGAAGGTTTGAAGAAGTCGGAAGAAGGTCGAATACTACGCCATCTCGACATCGGCAGGCTGCTGTCCAGATACCTGGAAATGTCAGAAGCAGTACGAAAGACGGACCACCTGTTCGTTCTTCACAGCGGGAAGAAGCAAGGGGAAGCGGCCTCACGGGCAACCATCGCCCGCTGGATCAAAGAAGTTATCAAGGCAGCCTATGTAGAAGCAGGAAAACCACCACCTCTACGGGTCAAGGCTCACTCTACCAGAGCGCAAGCGGCCTCTTGGGCAGAAACTAGGATGCTGTCGCCCGCAGAAATATGTAGAGCGGCGATGTGGTCCTCCCTCCATACCTTCTCCAGATTCTATTATCTGGACGTCCAGGCCAGGGAGGACACAGCATTTGCGAGGGCAATCGTGAACGGACCTCGGGCAGCCTCCCGCCCAGTCCGGGAGTAGCTTTTGTACATCCCACTTGTTTTGAGTCCATCTGCTACACGCTAGGAAATGTAGAGATTACTTACCTGATAATCTCGTTTTCCTTAGTGTATGCAGATGGACTCAGGATCCCGCCCGGCTGCCGGTATACATGGGGATTCACCGACTCATGGTAAGCCATGTTTTCTTATATAAGGCATCCACCCTACCGGGTGTCGACGCCTTCCGGTTGAGAACACTGGCGGTCTCCAGCTACTATCAATCGGTCAGGGTAATCCTGTTCATTTAATTGATTGGTCAGTCACACATATATCCATAAAAGCTTTTGCAAGGAAGATTACTGAGTTGCTGCACTTCCTGTGGGGGTATGTGTACCCGTGCTGACGTCAGATCCATCTCCAACTGCTAGCACGAGCACACTATACCCACTTGTTTTGAGTCCATCTGCATACACTAAGGAAAACGAGATTATCAGGTAAGTAATCTCTACATTTCAGCTAATTTATGTAAGAGAATGGAGTGACGTTTTAAGTAACATAGGGCCAGATTTTCAAAGGGGTACGTGTGACCCACGAAAACCTGGCCCAAGCACCCCCTGCGCGCGCCGAGCCTGTTGCATAGGCTTCCAGCGCGCGCAAAGCCCCAGGATGCGAGTGACAAGGGGTGTGTCTTGATCCACGCGTCATCGGGGGCGTGTTGGGGGGGCGTGACGCGGCTGGCGCGTCATTGGGGAGCGGCGCCGCGGGGCATGGTTTCGGCCCAGGGCTGTGGCCTCCGGACCGGAACATGGTGCGTGGCAGCCGGCCCGGCGCGTGCACAGTTACGCTTGCCTCCAGGCTCACTCAGATGACAAACAAAGGGTCGGGGCTGGCAGAGCAGTGAGAGGAGCTAGAGTAGGGATAGTTACAGGAGGGGAGGGAGGGGACTTGGGAGCTGGGGGGGACGTAGGGCGGGGTGGCACCGCCGACGGGAAGATAGGAAGGTAGGAGGTGGTAAGGACATATGCTGGAGGTACAATTGCGGCAAATGTCTGTTCCTAGATTGCAAATTCAGACATGCATGTGCTTCGTGTACGGGTGCGCACCCCAGCAGTAAATGTTCACAGATAGCCAAATCGGCATCCGTAGGGAACAAGTAAAAAAAAAGAAAAGTAATCTACAATGAGTATGATAGGGGAGGGAGTGTAGAGATAGGAGTAAGGGGAGGGAAATTAAAAAAAAAAATAAAATAAAACTAAAAAGAGATGGAGGTAAAGGGGGGGATAGGGAATTCAGGAAGTATAGATTGCGACAGCGAGATGCGTTAACATTTCTATTTTCTAAAAAGGCTGGGTCGAGGCCAGGAGATGGTTGGGCACAGCGAACCAGTCGAGGAGTTTGGACGAAGAGGAATGGGCTCTAATTCGGAGTTCAGTGGCGCCCAAAACGTGGGCAGCTTACGTGAAAGGGAACCTGATAGTGACGGAGTATTTGTGGCAAATGGGGTGGGGGACAGGGCATGTGTCGGAAGACATGCTAGTTAAATTCGTGCTACATGCAAAAAGAGATGGGTACATAGTGGGATCAGTGAGGGCTTACTTAGCCGGCTTTACCTTTTTTCAGAAGTTGAGGAGCTGGGGAGCTGGCACGAAGCTTTCGGATTTAAAAAGTGCTAAATGGGTGGAAAAGGGGTTTAGGAGGATTCAAGGATAAGAGGTTGCCGATCAGAAATCACGATTTGGTACAATTTTCTTCGGTGTTAGAGCGAGTTTGTTGGTCAAGTTTTGAAGTTGTTATTTCAAGTGCCATTCTCTTGGGCATTTTTCGGGGCACTGCGTATTGGTGAGCTGATGGCAAAGTCCAGGAAGGGCACAAAGGAGAACGGGTTGAGAGCTCAAAACGTTTGCATTGGCGACAGTGAAGTCGTACTATTCTTACATAGATCAAAAGCAGATCAGGCGGGTAGGGGAAGTTATATACGGTTATTGCCGGTGCCGGAGGAAGGAGTTTGTCCTGTTAGTACGGCAAGAATTATTGTCGCCTGAGGCCGGAGGGCTTCGGGCCTTTCTTAATACATGAGGATGGGCCGGGTTGACACAATATCAATTTTCGCAAGTTTTACGTTATGTAGTGAGAAAAGTGGGAAAAGAGCCGGGGTTATACAGCTCCCATTCCTTCCGGATCGGTGCAGCCACCACGGCGGCGGAAGCTGGAGTATCGGCGGAAGGCATTAAGAAGTTGGGTAGATGGAGTTCGGATGCGTAGAAGGGTTACATTAGGAAGGAGAATGCGTAGTTGAGGGGAGTCAAACCGGGGATAGGATCAGAATAAATAAGTGTTCGCATACCTAGAATGGGGAGGGGGTGGGGGGAAGAGCAATGATTAACAATATCTTTTCTATTACAGAGAGCATGGGGAGGAGACATGGGACGGGATGCGCCTGGATCGTGGGCCATTCCTTCATCCATAGAGCACAACGATGTGCATTGAAACGCCCCTATGGAGAACAATTAGAGTTGGAGAGCCTAGGGTGGAAGCTAGCCTGGTTCAGCAAGAGAGGCATGCAGTGGGACGAGCTGCGGTTTTTCGTGAGGGACAGAGTTGAGATGTGGGGGGTACCGGATATATTAATAATCCATTTAGGGGGGAATGATATAGGCGGGAAAACGTGCCGATCATTACTCACTTGCATTAAAAAAGATTTGTCGCAATTCATGAGTAGGTGGCCCAGCATGCGAATCGGTTGGTCAGATATCATAGTAAGATTAAAACATAAGGACGAAACAATTTGGAATACGGGTTAAAAAACTGAACCGGCAAGTGGATGGGGTGGGAAGGGGGTTTCTGGATCAGACATTGCTGGTCCTGGGAGTGCGAGGCAGGACTGTTCAGAGGGGACAGCATACATTTGTCGGAAATTGGCATGGACCTATTCAATAATCAGTTGCAAGAGGGGTTGGAACAGGAAATCAGGAAATTGTAATAGCCGCAGTTGGGGGAACGAACCGACCTTAAGTCGGTCGTTTGTGGTGGAAAACCCGAGCCCAGTTCATGAGTTACGTGTTTAAAGGGGGAGTTGGGGGGGAAGGGAAAAGGGGGTACCCTGCGTAGCCAAGGGGGGGCTGCCACGTGGGAAGATGAGAGCCATAGGGGAGAGGTTCTCAGTGGAGCCAGTTCTTGCTGGCACGTGGCAGAGCAGGCGGGGAAAGGGGGGAGGGGCTGCTCCACCATTGGGGTTTGAAGGTGGTGGAGACATGAGGGGAAAGACAAAAAGGGGAAGTTGGGGGTCAGTTATGTTGAAAGGGCTCGGGTTATGTAAATTAATAAACTGCAGCATTTTTAAATGCCATCCAAGTGTGGTAGGTGGTTATTGGGGTGTGTGCCTAGACAGCAAACGAGTGTTGCATCCCATGTTATTATGAATTAGGGAGGCTACCTCCGCTTTTCTCTCTTTTGCTGCAGAGAAATAGGCACCCACCCATTCTCTTCAGTTTCTGACTTTCTACATCTGTGAGGTGTTTCTTGAATGCATGCTATTCCAGCTTTGTTTTTCTTTAACAAATATTTTTGATCTTTTAGTGGGAGAGCCCAGCCTATTAACATTTAAAGAGACAATTCTTACAAGATCACTCAATGCACTGATTATCCTTTTTAATTAGAGTTGGAGAAAAACAACATATCCCAGTGTGGGACCCCCAGCCTAGTCCCACATCCTTTTTCCTTGATTCTGGCCCTAAATAAATCTGCCCTTTAGTAGTTTTTAGCTTCAGATACTTAATTTCAGAGACCCTATTGAGAATTGCCCCATGTCACTCCCAAATCTCCTCCCCATACCCAATCTATCTCACTTAACTCCTTCTCCCGCATATAAACAAACACCTAAGCTCTCTCAGAGAGAAGGAGATCCCTTGTATGTGTATGGGTGATGCTCCTCCCAGCTCAAACATTCAAGATATTAAGCCCCCATCTGGAAAGGTATAAAGTAGGAAATGCTATAAAATCAAAATGCTCAACATAGCAAATTTGAATTTGAAGGTTGATTAAATTGAAGTCGACATGACGATAGTCAACCTCACAGTCAGTAGTGAATCCACCTTATTCCAAAAGTAATTCACCTCCAGCGTGAACTACTGTTATACTCACAGCTTTAATCCTTCTCTTCGAAAGATAGAGCATCTTCCTGGCTTGTCAGCATGTTTGTAAAGATTAGTCTTAACACAACAATGAGACAGTTAAGGAGTTCAATCCACTCCTCACAGAACTCCAAGGTTATAATTGTGGAGGTTTTGCTGTTGGTGATCCTTTGTCTTGAGTCCTGGAACTAATGCTCTTGACTGCTGATATTGGTATAAAGAGTGATCCAAAGCTGATTCCTCAACCAGCTGGGAGGGGCAGCATTGTTTCTGCTTGTGCTGGAAGCACGCATGCCTTTGCTCTATATCTCGCTGAAACCACGATTTCTGCCTACGAATCACATGTTTGGAGCCAGAGAGACTGTGAAAGGTGAATTGGAGATTCTACCCCCAGCTATAAGACAGCCATCAATGATTTGGTGAACTGAAGTTCAAAGAAAACTTTAATGTCCCAGAAAATTCTAACAACTCTGCAGACTTGCAAACAACTCTCCAGACTTGCGTGCAGGAGAAGAAAAACTGAAAACTCCTTACCTATTCTGGTTGCTGATATCAGTGGAAACAAAGTGTACTGACAAATTGCCTTGCTTTCTCCACCTCAAATAGCTGTGCCTTACCTTCCACCCATACTCTGAGCTTTGCAAGATATTGAAAGGAGAATTTGATCTGATTTTGGATTAGTGTAGTACATAAGGGATTAAATGCATGCCTTTTCAGGCACTGACACAGAGTAATCTTGGAACAGGCGGATATTTATCTCTGTATTTCAAATCTCTCGTTTTCCGGTATGCCTGCATTATTTCCTGTTTGTGTGCAAAATTTAATATTTTTGCCAGGGTGATTCTCAGTCACATTTCCCCCTCCTTACTTCCTAGACGGTGTGCACATTCCATTTTTATATAGTGTCTTTCAAGTTGGGGCAGCATTAAACAGGGATCCATTTTTCTAAAAAAAAAAAAAAAACTAGGCAAAGAGGACTCTGAGATCTCTTCTGGAAGTCTGACTATGTGAATATTATTTCTTCTGGAGCAATTTTAAGTCCTCTGTTTTTACCTCCTGCATCTTTACCCATTTTTCCAGTTTAAAAACCTGGCCTTCCTGCGCCACTGCCCTATCTTCAAAAATGGAAATTCTTCCCTTAACTCCTTCCATTCACAAATTAAAATCTGAAATAGCAGACCTCAGCAATTTGTTCTGAGATTGATAAAATAGTGCCTTTTAAGGCAGCCACTACAGCCTCAGCCAGTTCTGCTATAATTTCAATGGAGAGTGCAGGCAGGGTCTGACTTCACATAGCGGCAGCCATCTTACCTTCTCCCACACCAGTTTTTTCTTTATCCTTCTTTGCCCCTTTTATGGACATCTTACTTGGAGATTTGTGCATAAAATGATTAATCAACATAATTTTTTCACCAGCTCTAGCTTCTTTTGGGGGTGGATTGCAAGGATTAGGAGGAGTGGCACCCGGAGCTCTGAGAAACACAACCTCTCAGGCTCACTACATCACATGACCTCTTATTAGTTTTAAATATATTACTACTAACTTCATTATCCATTGTACCTGAAGACTGGAGGGTGGTTAATGTAACCCCAATATTTAAAAAGGACTCCAGGGGTGATCTGGGAAACTACAGACCAGTTAGCCTGACTTCAGTGCCAGGAAAAATAGTGGAAAGTGTTCTAAGCATCAAAATCACAGAACATATAGAAAGACATGGTTTAATGGAACAAAGTCAGCATGGCTTTACCCAAGGCAAGTCTTGCCTCACAAATCTGCTTCACTTTTTTGAAGGAGTTAATAAATGTAAATAAAGGTGAACCAGTAGATGTGTATTTGGATTTTCAGAAGGCATTTGACAAAGTTCCTCCTTAGAGGCTTCTAGGAAAAGTAAAAAGCCATGGGATAGGTGACGATGTCTTCGTGGATTACAAACTGGCTAAAAGACAGGAAACAGAGAGTAGGATTAAATGGACAATTTTCTCAGTGAAAAAGGGTAAACAGTGGAGTACCTCAGGGATCTGTACTTGGACTGGTGCTTTTCAATATATAAATAAGTGATCTGGAAAAGAATAAGATGAGTGAGGTTATCAAATTTGCGGACTATACAAAATTATTCAGAGTAGTTAAATCTCAAGCGGATTGTGATACATTACAGGAGGACCTTGCAAGACTGGAAGATTGGGCATCCAAATGGCAGATGAAATTTAATGTGGACAAGTGCAAGGTGTTGCATATAGGGAAAAACAACTCTTGCTGTAGTTACACGATGTTAGGTTCCATATTAGGAACTACCACCCAGGAAAAAGATCTAGGCATCATAGTGGATAATACTTTAAAATCATCAGCTCAGTGTGCTACAGCAGTCAAAAAAGCAAACAGAATGTTAAGAATTATTAGGAAGAGAATGGTTAATAAAACGGAAAATGTCATAATGTGTCTGTATCGCTCCATGGTGAGACCACACCTTGAATACTGTGTTCAATTCTGGTCGCTGCATCTCAAAAAAGATATAATTGCGATGGAGAAGGTACAGAGAAGGGCGACCAAAATGATAAGAGGAATGGAACAGCTCCCATATGAGGAAAGCCTGAAGAGATTAGGGCTGTTCAGCTTGGAGAAAAGACCCCTGAAGGGGGGATATGATAGAAGTCATTAAGATCATGAGAGGTCTTGAACGAGTAGATGTGAATCGGTTATTTACACTTTTGGATAATAAAAGGACTAGGGGGCATTCCATGATGTTAGCAAGTAGCACATTTAAGACTAATCGGATAAAAGTCTTTTTCACTCAACACACAATTAAGCTCTGGAATTTGTTGCCAGAGGATGTGGTTAGTGCAGTTAGTGTAACTGGGTTTAAAAAAGGTTTGGATAAGTTCTTGGAGGAGAAGTCCATTTACTGCTATTAATCAAGTTTACTAAGGGAATAGCCACTGCTATTAATTGCATCAGTAGCATGGGATCTTCTTGGTGTTTGGGTAATTGCCAGGTTCTTGTGGCCTGGTTTGGCCTCTGTTGGAAACAGGATGCTGGGCTTGATGGACCCTTGGTCTCACCCAGCATGGCAATTTCTTATATTCTTATGCCTTTCTCCATTTTGATTTAAGAATTGGATATTCCTAGTTCAATATTTCTGTATATTAGGGAAGGTTTTTTATTTTTGATCAATATATCTTCGGCACATCACTACATGTGAGCCAAAGGGATTTGCCCCTAACCAACGAGATTCAAAATTCCCAACATAAACGTTGGCTATATCAGGGGCCATGGTCACCTCCATGGCCACCCCTATAATTTGCTTATACAGATGGCCATTGAAAAGAAAAAAAAATATTGTAAAGCTATAGTAGCCAATTGAAAAATGAAAGAACAAGGAACGCACTCACATAAGGTAGTTATAGATAAAACGTCTTCTGTGGGACGTTGATGTATAAGGAAACAATATCAGTAGTGACTAAATTAAAATCTTGAAAAGGACCCGTTGTTTGTAAATACGTTTTTAGGGCCAGCTGTTTCACATTTACCTTCCTATATCATGGACTCTTCTGACATTATGCATATTCTACAACAATATATGTGTCCTTTTCAAGATTTGAGTTTAGCAACATCTACGTGACAACTTGCCAGTGGGACAGTTCTTGAGGTTACATAAGTTGTGCTCAGTCCTCACTGATATTAAGACGTATGCTAAGGATATGAGTATTTGTTTTCTTAAATGTGGATATCCTCCATCTGTTGTGCCTGGATGTAGAGTATGGAGGCATAGAACACACTTGAGGCAGCTTTCATCGCAGGCAGGAAGAGAAGGGGTGAGCCCTCACGAGGCTCTTCCTTTTATTGTACATTCATACAAAGGCAGATGATGTGTCATTACATGATTGGCTACTTTCCCATAGCAACAGACGAGTCCCTACACTATTGGCTTTGGCTCAGGGGGTGTGCACGGATCATCTCATTGGCTGCTGAAATCTATACCTCTTGACTTTGTCCTGCCTCTGACTAGGGAACACCCAGCCCTACTTTCAGGCTAACAGGATTAATTATAAGCCAGAGAAATACATGAAGTCAGGTATCCTTTCCTAGGCAGAGAGGCTTAAGCACAAGTGATGCTTTTATTCAGGCAAATGTCAGGGAGAAGGGAAGTTAGTGTTTAACCCTGATGAAATGGCTTGCTGGCAAGCGCATATTTCCCAAACCTGGAACCTATAAGAGAGCTAGATGGCCTAATAGAGATTTGCTTCTATTACTCCGCACCTACGAATCTGTCTCCAATATTATCTGTGTTCTACCTTACTTTTCATATATTTACAAGGTCCAACAGATTATTAGGCAACATTGGGGAGTTTTAGGTTTGCACCCCCTTTTTCAAGAGAAGTTGGTATTTGCTTTGAAAAGGGGTAAAGATATGAGACATGTGGTGAGCTCTGAATTTGTGAGCTTTCTGGCAGTTTTGGACATTTTCCTTGTGGCAATTGCTCCATGTGTGAACAGTCTTTAAGTGGGAAAGGAGATTCACTCTGAGGGCACTCTCCTTAGAAGGGAATAAGAAGCTAGGCACAGGGAGAACACAAGAACCACAAGGAATAGAAAGAAGTCTCTAGGGAAGGCCAATACTACCCAACTGTCTTTTTTTTTTGTGAGCTGCAAAGGTGAGCAGAGCTGTTTCTGTTTTGTTTTCTTCCAAATAATAAAAAGAAGGTTTATGAGAGAACGGCCAGAGTCCAGCCTGGGTCTGGCCTAATTCTCCTCTTTCCCTTTCCATGGGCCACAGATTTCTGTCCACGTCTGAGAGCCATATGAGCAACTCTGCTGGTCTGGTAGTGTTATCTCAAGTGTAGTGAGCATGTCCTGTGGTTCCCCTTGAGTAAATACACAATGCCAACTGAGGGTGCTGAAATGCACACACTCTACAGCTCAGCTCAAGGCCAGATTTCTCATTATGCCCAATAGGACCATGTCAAGGGGCGCTGGCACCTTCAACTGCACCGAGTGCTGTTGACATGGTCCCCACCCAGTAGCAGAAATATAGAGTTTATCACCAGCTGCTGCTTCCTCTGCCAGCTTCAAAAGTCTAAACCACACCACAGCCTCATAGGTTTTGATGACTCCAGGTGTTGATATTTCCAATTCAAGCCAGCAGAGGAGGAGGCAGATGTTGCTTTACCAGTAGATGAGAGGGATGGAAGATGTGAATCCTGTTCTGGCTCATCTACTTACTCTTAATTTTTTTTTAGTATAATGTGAGATTCTGCTTTTGAAATGGTTTTCCCATTCTGCAGTTCTAGGACTTGACTAAGCAACCCTCAGTTTTCTAGTATCTAGGCATTGTACTGTGTCCCTAGCTATGATTCTTTTCAGATTTGGGCCCTGAGTCCACAGAAAAGTGTCATTCAATTACAAGGCTAGACTTCAGAGAGAGACTTGTGGGGAAAGGATGGGGGGAATTGAGAGGGAGAGAGAAAGAGACTGATGGGAGAATTGAGTCTATTGGGGAGGGACTGAGAGAGACAGAGACTGGTGGGGGGATTGAGAAAAATTTGTGGGATAAAGTGGATAGATTGAGTGGGGACAGGGTGGAGGGCTTGAGAGAAACATGAGGACACAAAGAGAGACTGGTGAGGACAGAGTGAGGGATTGAGAGATTTATGGGATAGGATAGAAGAATTAAGAGAGATGGTGGGGAAAGGTTAGGGATGTTGAGAGAGAGATCGTTGGGTACAGGGTAGAGGATAGAGACATTTATGGATGGAGGAACTAAGAGAGACAGACTGGTGAGAACAGATGGAGGGACTGAGAGAGAGATTGGTAGGAACCAATAATTGCGATGGAGAAGGTACAGTAATCAGGCAAGAAGTTTATCACTACACAATGAAAATTCTACAATGACAATGCTTTTTTTTTTTTTTAGCAATTTAGCATTTCCTTAGAAGTTAGACCAAAATTAAAAAGTCACAACAGAAAACTTTAAGGCAAAGGTCATGCAGTCATTCCAGGTCCACCATGCTGCTCCTATTAGGTAGCCCTCTGTCTACAAGCAAGCGCCAACAGCAAGTAGGAGGTCTCCTCTAAATGGTATGTTAGCATTACTAAGCAAAGTCTGATATATTTGTTTATTCCAATACTGAAGTGTAACCCCTGAGTGTCTATTGATTCTTATTTTTGTCATCTTAATTTGTATCCTCTTCTTTAAGTTACGGTAAAGACCATGACGTCGATATTCAAAAGCCATTTAGATGGATAACTGAAGAGTTATCCATCTAAATGGCAAAGTGACAATATTTGAAGCCGCATAATTCAGGGGCAGTATGAAGCAGGCAGGAGGTGTTTTGGGGTGGGCCAGAGTTAGTCATATAAGTCATGTGGTAACTCCGATATTCGGAGTTAGTCGCCTAACTCATGCGGCCCAATATGGTTGCGCCATAGGGCTGTCCCAAAGTTGGCTGGATATACCGTGTGCGTATTTTCAGCGCCCGTTCTTTCAATGCGCACACAGCCCCCTCTCCTGGGTGCGTGATACAGCATTCAAATGAGGGGTTGCACTAAAAGGAGGTGCTAGGGACTATTGCATTCCCCTAGTACCTCCTTGTCCCAGGAGAAGTGGCTGTCAGTGTGTTAGGAAAATGGATGCTCATGCTTTGAGTGCCAGTTTTCCTAACCTGTGCACAGCCACGGGTTAGGAAATTGAATGCTCGTAAAATTGAGCATCTGTTTTCCTAACATGACCCGCCAGCACACTTTAAAAAAAAATTATTTTTTTTTTTAACCTTTGGTTCCTCCCACTTAATATCACCACAATATTACATTGGAGGATGTACAGAAAAGCAGCATTTTCTTCTTTTCTGTACACTTTTTCAGGCAGGCAATAATTTCTGAGCATAAAATGTGTGGATCGGGTGCACATTTTTTTTACGGTATCCGGGACGAATAATAGCCTTATCAACATGCATTTGCATATGATGAGTGCTATTTGTTTCCGGGGGGGCGGGTGCGTCCACAACCCTTTATTGTATAAAGGGTTGTGGACGCACGTCCAAAATGCACATCCAACCCGGGTTAAAAAGTGTGCTCAGCTGAGGCACTTTTCTGTATCAGCCAAATTATGAGGTACAAAATCTTGGCAGGAGGGGGATGAGGGGATGAAAAGGCTTTTGGGCACAAGCCCCAAGCCTTTTAAGTACCTAGTAACATCCCTGGGAGGAGGACTTGATAGAGAGAAATTTGTGAGGACATTGAGAGACTGTGGAACAGGGTGAGGACAGAGAGACTTGTGGACAGGATGGAGGGATAGGGAGAGACTGGTGAAATGATTGTGAGAAATTGATGTGAACAGGATAGGATTGAGGGAGACTGGTGGACAGAGTGGAGAGAAAGAGAAACTGGTGAGAGGATTAAGAAAAAAAAGATTGGTGGGAGGAATGAGAGGCGGTTGGAGAGAGTGGAGTTATTGAGAGAGAGACTGGTGGGAATAGGGGATGAGAGAGAAATGGAGACTGTTGGGGACGGGGGAGGAGACTGAGAAATAGAGTAACGTGGGGACAGGGCAACTGAAATACTGGTAGGAACAGGATGGGTCTGAGAGAGGCTGGTGAAGGGCTTGGGAGAGTGAGACTGGCAGGGACAGTGGGGGGAGTAGGATGGGATTGAGAGAGAGAGATAGTGATGAAGATGAGGGGGGGTCCCCACTGGGGAACTGCTCTCCCCTGTTTCATGAAAATGTGAGATTTTTTGGTACTGTGCATTCTGATTCCTTGGCTCTTGACTGAAAGGTTGGCCACCTCTGGTCTATGTTACTATAAATAAAAAGGCATTCTTAAAGAGAGCTTCTTGGACATAGTCCTTGATAAGCTATTTTATCAGCCTCAGCAAGTGGCAGCATGCACAGATCGTACTACAGAGAGCAGAGCCTGATCTGTCTCTTACTTTAACACTTTGGGCCTAACCAAAAGCCAAAGCAGTACTAATTTTCAGTAGCTTTGCTCAGTCAGCCACACGAGGTCACTGCAGTACTTAGTTTGCACTGTGCAAGGTTGTCGGAGAGCAAAACAGACAGTAGTGGAGGCCTGGGCATGCAATCTTGCTGATTATTGTCACTGGTATGTATTTTAAATGTGATATTTTGCAGCATAGCAATGTGAATGTGCTTTCTTTTTTTTCTGACTTTACATTTCTAAAACCTGCACAATATTAAGTTATTTAATGAAGGATCTAAACAGGGCCAGTGCTAGCTTTTTTGCTGTCATGTGAACAATTACTGTGCTATCCCCCCAATTCATTCACTTTAAAAACTGACACCACCACCCCCCCTCCCCCGGTGAACCTTATAGCCCTGCACAAAGTCTCCCCCCCCCCCCCCCCCCCAACCTCCTCTCTTAGCCCACTCCACACACAGTCAAGAGCTATGCATTTTTAATACCATTTTACATGAAAAATATCAAAGTACAATATTCTGAGGTAAAAATATAATTTAGTTTAATTCTTTATTTATAGATTTCCATTTTACAAAACGAAATCAAACTTTGTATTCAATAACATTTAACAGCATTGAATTTTTGTGGATACTAGGTTAAATACAATTGTTTTAACATAAAATAATAAATCAAATTAAGTTGAGCCTTCTCTATCCTAGTTTCCTATTAAACAAATAAAGGAGAGCCTGTTGAGCAATTCTACTGTATTACATAATCACCAAAATTGGTCATACTTAAAAATAAGACAGAACCAGTACAAAAACTTTAAAGTAATCCAACAAAGATGTCAATTTGAGGGTTCTGAAGCCCCTTCCTGGGGTCTGCACTCTTCCAAAAACCTTTCTAACTCTAAAGGATCATAATAAACGTATTTTAATCCATCCACCTTCATTATGCATTTACATGGAAATTTTACATTAATTTGTATTCCAAATGTTTTAGCCAATCCCGCTAATGCAATAAATTTTTTTCTTCTCGTTTGAGTGTCTTTTGTTACATCCGGATAGACCCATATTTTTTGACCCAGATAGAGGAGGGATCTTTTTTTCATAAATGAATTTAATATCTTATCCCTATCCGAGGTAAGGGCAAATTTTACAATTAAAGTACCCCTCATCTCTATCTGTGTACTGAATGATGACTCTATCAGATCGGTGACATTTAAGGATGAGTCTTGTAATGGTAAATTCAAATTTTGATTTTGCTCTCTTATATTTAAAAAATATGCAGATTTAATCAGAGGAAAATTATCCGAAGATAAAGACAATACATCACTAAAATAGTTACGTAATTGTTCAACTGGGGAGAGCATCCTACACTTAGGAAAGTTGACAAATCTGAGGTTAGAGTACCGAATCAAATTTTCTAAGTTCTCAACCTTTTTAGCTAGGATGTTCTCTCCCTTTATTATATTAGTTTGAACCTCTTTGATTTGAATTATATCTGTTTCTACCTTTTTTTAAAAGTCAATCCGTCACCAAAGGGCTTAAATTTTGCAAAGTGGATTGAACGTCCTTAATATTACTATTCATTTTTTCTACATTTTGATGTAAAACCATTATTGCTGACCATAACATTTCTAAAGAAACTTTTTTGTTAACATCAAATTTAACATTAGAGGTTGATGGATTGATTAATGATTTTAATAGTTCTTGTTCTGACGCAGATCCAACAGAAGGGACATCCATATTTCCTCCTGTCGCTCCAGATCTTTGATCCAATTCTTGGGATGTCAGGGAATTTTCCCTTTCTTTCCCCAGCGCTGCTTCTTTACCCCCATATACTGCCTCTAACGGACTCTCCTCTCTAAACGCCTTCCGTAAAAGGGGTGAGTCCAAGCTATGAGTGTCTGCAGCGCTCATTGGTGGCGGCGGAGTTGTTGGCATCCCGGGACTGAGGCTTATTTCTCCCGACATAGGGGATACTTGTTCCGTATCCCTCAGTGTAATGGGACACTCCAGGGTTATATTTATTGTAGGTGAGTAAAATCCGGTTAAAGTGGTTTGTATAGGGCCCGGTCTGATAGGGGTAGAGGCATCCTGTCTGACTCTGCCCTTTCTTTTTGTGTGAGGCATAAATAATTGCACTATAGCAATATCACCCTTTCCCCCTTTTTTACTCACTGTTCTGTCGTTAACTTATCAAGATTGTTGAGGTCAGAGGGGATGCCAACCGACACCTTAGTCCATAGCAGCCTCCCAGCCTTCGCCGGCCTAAGCCGGCACAAGCCGGGCACGCCCCTTTGGAGCACGCGGCTTAGGGTGCGCCGATGGCGGCGGTGCGCCGTCCGCTTGCTCAATTTGTAGCAGCGGATGCCCGCTGAAGTCACACCAGCCTCTTTCTGGGTCTCGCTGGTCGGGACCTCCGCGTTGTTCCGGGGCTGCGTCCTCGGTTTCCCGGGCCTTAAGGTATGTCGGCAGACTTGAGAGCCCCTCTCTCCTCCAATTCAGGCTCCCCGTAAAAATATAATTTAAATTATATTTACATGCACTGCTGTGATGCCAACCTGAAATACCTGCAAAACCACACATGGAACCCATATGGCATTAGGCCTATTGTGATGTGTTGAGTGTGGGCTTGACCCTCTGAAAGCCCTAAAACACTAATACACTTCCTATTAGGAGAATGCCTCACCTCAGTCACACATGCAGAACATACACAGACCCTCACCAAATACAGAATAGAGCAACCATAAAGTAGAAACACAATTGTGACAAAACCTGAACTGGAAACCACAAGAAGCCACACTCTCTATGCAGTGCAAAAATTAAAAAAACCCAGAACCATCACCATTCCTCAAGCATCAAACAATAAAATCAAGAAATAAAATAAATACACAATCTTTATAGTAAAAAGATACTAACATTCCAAAAACAGATGACAAATAAAAGATTGAATAATTAAAAACTCACAAATAATTTTTTTTTAAATATTCCAAACACCAATAAAATATTTCAAAATAGGAGATACATTAAAAAACACCTGAAAAATAAAACTAAAAAGGATTTTAAAAATTCACACTCTCCAAACCTGGGAACTTTTTTGATTTCTAGTCACCCTGAGATAATTGCGGATTAGAGGGAGTGGGATGCACAAACGTTCTCCTCTCTTTCTTAGCTATATCCATACACACACACACAAGCTCTTATATACATAAACTCCCACTCAGACAAACCCCCAGGCATCTTCAGATCTTCTTTGGTTGGGATCTTCCAGCAGCTCTGGCCCGTTCATTTCAGATGCTGGCAGGTTGGGATCCACCTGCAGCCCATTCTCTCTCTCTCGCACTCAAACTAGACAAGCTCCTATTCACACTCTTGCACCCCAGGGAGGATCCCATTCACATCCACCCAAATGTCAGGCAGGCTCCCATTATCACACACACACACCCAGGCAGGTTCCCATTCATACACACACACACACCCCTTAGGCAGGTTCCCATTCACACACCCACCCATCCCAGGCAGGCTCCCATTCACACACCCACCAATCCCAGGCAGCCTCCCATTCATATACACATACATACCCATCCCAGGCAGCTTTCCACTCACATACACATACACATACACATACATAAACACACACATACCCATCCCAAGCAGCCTCCCATTAACATACACATACACACACCTCCCATACCCATCCCAGGCAGCCTCCCATTTCCTAGCGTGTAGAAGATGGACTCAAAACAAGTGGGATATAGTGTGCTCGTGCTAACAGTTGGAGACGGATCTGACGTCAGCACGGGTACATATACCCCCACAGGAAGTGCAGCAATGCAGTAATTTCCGTCTCCAAAGCAGTTTGGAGCTCCCTCACGCTCGCTGAGCGTGTTTCCAAATTCTACACGACTAAATTCATAGAAGAAACCTACCTGAAGACGAGCCCCGCACTCCTGCGGTGATACCAGTCGGTCCCTCCCCCAGTTGAGTTTCCCGAGGCGATTTCCGTGGTCCCTCGGAGGTAAGTGCCTTGGTCCGGTGGCCGGCTCGTGGCAGGGACCTAGCCCCCGAGTGAGAGGGGCTCGGGCACGGCATAGAGGCAGCCTCGGTCCCGGTGTGGACTTGGCCCCTGAGCGAGACAAGTTCGGGTGCGGCCCAGAGGCAGCGGGTGCACTTCCTCGAGCGCGGCAGTGACGATACTTACCCTCTCCCCCCGCAGTCGGAGACCGCCCGGGTCGCAACCGGGAAACGCCGAAGACAAGGTAAGGCATACATCTTTACTTGGTCTCCGAGGAAGTGAGGCTTTGCAGATTCTGCCTAGGTGGCAATCCGCCACGGAGGTCGCCATTTTTCTGCCTGGTTTGTTAGCCGCACGCTGTTAGGCGCACACTGTTCCGCGCACGGCGTTAGGCGCACGCTGTTAGGCGCACATTGTAAAGCGCACGTTCATAGGCGCCCGCTGATAAGCGTCCATTCCTAGACGCACATGGAGCGTAAGAGAGCCCAGGCATCAGCGGAGCTGGCCCCGCCAACATCAGGCATGAGCCTCTGCTCAGCATGCAACCTCAGAGCCACGCAGAGCGAGGAAGCAGACTCCCTATGTGCCCAATGTGAAGAGGCCCTGGGAGTTCCAGGCCAGGACCGGTCACAGCCCAGCGTACTTGCCAGTTCCTCAGGGAACACCCCGGACCTAGCCGGCAGTAGTGAGCAGCCGGGGACCCCGAGGGACCTGGTACCCCTCAGACCAGATCCTGCTTCGCTCTCCTGGGTGGAATTATTCAAGGGGATTCATGCCTTTTGTCTCAATGCAGGCTGCTCCCCGAGCGGGTCCATACATACCGAATGACCCGGCCCCTGGACCCTCAAGGCCTAGGCACAGCCACGCGCCACCCGGGACCCCCACTTATGGGGATTCAGATTGCCCTGAGGAAGACGATGAGTCCCCCGAGGAGGGAGAATTTCCCTCGGGGGTTGAACATCAACCGACAGGGCGGAACCAGAAGCCAACAGGTATCCTTAGAAATAGCCCCCCTGATGACTTGGGCGGAAGCAAATCCCCAGGACATCTCCGCCGTCCACATCGCCGGGAAGGACAACGCCACGGCAGACTTCCTCAGCAGAGAACATAAGAAAATGCCATACTGGGTCAGACCAAGGGTCCATCAAGCCCAGCATCCTGTTTCCAACAGTGGCCAATCCAGGCTATCAGAACCTGGCAAGTACCCAAAAACTAAGTCTATTCCATGTAACCATTGCTAATGGCAGTGGCTATTCTCTAAGTGAAAGCCTACATCCAGGGGAATGGCAGCTGTCGCCCTCAGCTTTCCAGATGATTGTGGATCGGTGGGGGACGCCAGGCATGGACCTACTAGCGGACAGGTCCAACACTCAAGTACCCAGATATTTCAGCCGCAGGCGGGATCCTCTATCCCAGGGGATCGATGCCCTGGTACCGCCATGGCCTCAGGGGATCCTGTTATATGCCTTTCCTCCATGGCCCCTGCTGGGCACCATTATACACAGGACTCAGCGGCACAGAGGCCTAGTTCTTCTAGTGGCACCGGACTGGCCAAGAAGACCCTGGTACGCAGACATGAGAAGACTACTGGCAGGGAATCCTCTACCCCTGCCTCCACACAGGGACCTGCTGCGGCAAGGTCCCATCCTCCACGAGGATCCAGCTCAATTCTCTCTTACGGCCTAGCCATTGAGAGGGCTAGATTGAAGAAACTGGATACTCAGGGCCGGTAATAGATACCCTCCTCCGAGCACGCAAGTTCTCCACATCACTAACATATATAAGGATCTGGAGAGTATTTGAAGCCTGGTGCGAAACTCATGGCACCAATCCACATGCCGCTAAGATCCCTATCATTTTGGATTTCCTGCAAAATGGACTTCAGAAGGGTCTGTCCCTCAGTTCCATCAAAGTTCAAGTGGCAGCGCTATCCTGCTACGGTCCCCGGAGTGACGGCAACAGCATCGCCACACACCCAGACATTTCACGTTTCCTGAAAGGAGTCAAACACATTCGCCCACCACTGAAGTGGCTGGTGCCCCTGTGGAACCTCAACCTAGTGTTGGAATTTCTAGCGGGATCCGCCTTCAGACCCCTTCGAGGCCTGTCTCTCCGTTTGTTGACCTTGAAGATGGTGTTCCTGCTGGCTGTATGCTCAGCACGCCGCATCTCAGAGCTACAAGCACTGTCCTGCCGTGATCCGTTCCTCAGAATCACTCCAGAGGCTATCCATCTTCGCACAGTTCCTTCCTTCTTACCCAAAGTAGTCTCCCAATTTCACCTCAACCAAACCATATCCTTGCCAACCACGGAAGGTTTGAAGAAGTCAGAAGAAGGTCGAATACTGCGTCATCTCGACATCGGCAGAATACTGGCCAGATACTTGGAAATGTCAGAAGCAGTACGAAAGACGGACCATCTGTTCGTCCTTCACAGCGGGAAGAAGCAAGGAGAAGCGGCCTCACGGCCAACCATCGCCCGCTGGATCAAAGAAGTTATCAAGGCGGCCTACGTAGAGGTGGGAAAACCACCATTCTACAGGTCAAGGCTCATTCTACCAGAGCGCAAGCAGCCTCTTGGGCAGAAACTAGGATGCTGTTGCCTGCAGAGATATATAAAGCGGCGACATGGTCCTCCCTCCATACCTTCTCCAGATTCTACAGTCTGGACGTTCAGGCCAGGGAGGACACAGCATTTGCGAGGGCAATCCTAAACGGACCTCGGGCAGCCTCCCGCCCAGTCCGGGAGTAGCTTTTGTACATCCCACTTGTTTTGAGTCCATCTGCTACACGCTAGGAAATGTTGAGATTACTTACCTGATAATCTCCTTTTCCTTAGTGTATGCAGATGGACTCAGCATCCTGCCCGGCTGCCGGTATACATGGGGATTCGCCGACTCACAGTAAGCCATGTTTTTCTTATATAGGGCATCCACCCTACCGGGTGTCGACGCCTTCCGGTTCAGAACACTGGTGGTCTCCAGCTACTATCAATTGGTCAGGGTAATCCTGTTCATTTCATCGATCGGTCAGTCACACATATATCCATAAAGCTTTGCAAGGAAGATTACTGAATTGCTGCACTTCCTGTGGGGGTATATGTACCCGTGCTGACGTCAGATCCGTCTCCAACTGCTAGCACGAGCACACTATATCCCACTTGTATACACTAAGGAAAAGGAGATTATCAGGTAAGTAATCTCAACATTCTCACACACACCCATCCCAGGCAGCCTCTCATTTTCTTTCTCACACACACATATCCCAGGCAGCCTCACGCTTTCTCTCTCTCACACACACACACACATCCCAGGCAGCCTCACACTTTCTCTCTCACACACACCCACACACATCCCAGACAGCCTCACATTCTCTCACACACACATCCCAGGAAGCCTCCCATTCACACACACACATACCCATCCCACGCAGCCTCCCATTCACACAGACATATCCCAGGCAGCCTCCCATTCACACACACACACACACGCACATCCCAGGCAGTCTCCCATTCACACATATATGCACCTATCCCAGGCAGTCTCCCATTCACACATATATGCACCTATCCCAGGCAGCCTCCCACTCAGGCACAAACATACCCATCCCATTCACACAGACACATCCCAGGCAGCCTCCCATTCACACACACACACGCATATCCCAGGAAGCCTCCCATGCACACAAACACATGCATACACACTTAAACATATCCCAGGCAGTCTCCCATTCACACACATACACACAAACACACACACACATACCCATCTCAGGCAGCCTCCCATTCACACACACACACACACATCCCAGGCAGCCTCCCATTTACACACACACACCCATCCCAGGAAGCCTTCCATTCACACACACGCACATATCCCAGGAAGCCTCACACACACACACACATGCACATCCCAAGAAGCCTTCCATTCACACACACACATCCCAGGCAGTCTTCCATTCACATCCACCCAAATGTCAGGCAGGCTTCCATTATCACACATACACTGCCCATCCCAAGCAGCCTCCCATACACACACACACACACACACACCATACTCATCCCCGGCAGCCTCCCATTCTCTCTCTCACACACACACACATCCCAGACAGCCTCACATTTTCTCTCTCACACACACACATCCCAGGCAGCCTCCCATTCACATACACACACACATACCCATCTCAGGCCGACTTCCACTCATATACACACACACACATACCCATCCCAGGCCGACTTCCACTCATATACACACACAGACACACACACATACCCATCCCAAGCAGCCTCCCATTAACATACACACACACCCCATACTCATCCCAGGCAGCCTCCCATTCTCACATACACATCCCAGACAGCCTCACATTTTCTCTCTCTCTCACACACACACACATATCCCAGGCAGCCTCACATTTTCTCACCCCCCCCCCCCACACACACACATCCCAGGCAGCCTCACATTTTCTCACACACATCCCAGGCAGCCTCACATTCCCTCTCTCTCACACACACAGACACACATCCCAGGAAGCCTCCCATTCACACAGACACATCCCAGGCAGCCTCCCATTCACACAAACACACGCACATCCCAGGAAGCCTCCCATTCTCACATACACATCCCAGACAGCCTCACATTTTCTCTCTCTCACACACACATCCCAGGCAGCCTCACATTTTCTCACCCCCCCCACACACACACATCCCAGGCAGCCTCACATTTTCTCACACACATCCCAGGCAGCCTCACATTCCCCCTCTCTCACACACACAGACACACATCCCAGGAAGCCTCCCATTCACACAGACACATCCCAGGTAGTCTCCCATTCACACACATACACACAAACACACACACACATACCCATCCCAAGCAGCCTCCCATTTACCTACACACACTCATCCTAAGCAGCCTCCCATTCACACACACCCATACGCAGACCAGGCAGTCAGGGTCCACGAATCATTTCTCCTCTGCTGCTGCTGCCACCAGCAGCCTGTACCGTCTTTGTTAGGGAGAGCAGCCATTCTGCAGCTCTTCCTGCATGCTTGACCTGCAGTAATTCAACACTCGCGGTGCTAGCACTTCCTGTATTCTATCAATAATGGAAGGTACACTCCAAGGCACTAAAGAGGGCACCAATAGGCACTATAATGGGTCAAAGCAGTAACAACATTGGCAGGAACATACCAATCCTCTGTGTGAGGCGTAAAAGGGATGAACAATGGCATGAACATCCCCAAGGCACTGATAGGAGAGTCAAAGCAGCATACTAATAGTGGTGTGAACAACCCAAGGCGCACTGTGAGAGAAGTAAAGGGCACCAACAATGGCATAAGATCCCAAGATAACAAAAGACAAGTAAATCAGAACTAAGAGTGGCATGGACACCCCAAGGCACTATGAGAGGGGGAAAGCACCACAAACAGTGGCAGAAACATTTCAAGGTGTCAATACAGAGGTAAAGGGCATGAATTCCCCAAGGTATTGTGAGAGGGACAAATCAGCAGAGACAGTCGTATATACACCCTATGACACTGTGAGGGGGAAAAGCAGCACCAATATTGACAAAACACCCTAAGGCAAAGATCATCAACAGTGGCATAAACAGTCCAAGGCACCATTAGAGAGTCAAAAGCAGCACCAAACCACTCCAAGACACTGTGAAAGGGGCAAAGCAGTACCAAGAGTGGCAGGAGTTTTTCAAGGCAGAATAAGAGGGGAAGGAGCAGATCAGGCAACCTCCGTGGCAGAACAACACAGCAAGGTGCTAAACCAGAAGACAGAAAGGATGGCACGAGGTGGTTTTTATTATTTTTTTTTTTTGGGGCCAAAACATCCCCCTACAACCAAAAGAGAAGCAAAAGAGGGAGGAGGAATAGCTTAGTGGTTAGAGCAGTGGACTATGAACCAGGAGACCAGGGTTCGAGTCCTGCTGTTGTTCCTTGTGACCTTGGGCAAGTCACTTTACCCTCCATTGCCTCAGGTCCAACCATAGATTGTAAGCCCTCTGGGGATAGAGAAATACCTACAGTACCTGAATGTAAACCAGTTTGAGATTGAGATCGAATGGTGAGAGGCAGGGCAGCAATAGTGATACAACAGCAAGGAACTGAATAAGGAGTGAGACAGGGCATGAGCACTGGGCCAGGCAGTAGCATGCCTCGAACAGAGTGCATCCCACATGTGCAGCGGGACATGCTCCTTTTGTGGCAAAGATGACGGCCCTGGTGTGCCGTTTGCAGTGAAGAAGGAAGGCCCCTGTGTGCCATGAACGGAGTGTGCTCCGCTCGCAGTGCCCTGGTGGGAGGTGTGTGTGTGTGAGAGAGAGAGAGGGGAGGGGGAGAGAGAGTATGGGAGGTAAGAGAGTGGGGGGGATGCTTGAGTGTGGGTTTCAGAAAGAGAGCCCATATGAAGAGATTGTGAAGGAGTGTGTATGTGTGTGAGAGATTGGGAGCTTGCCATGGGGCCTGATGGGATTCATCCAAGGATACTGAGGGAGCTCAGAGATGTGCTGGCGGGACCGCTGTGCGACCTGTTCAATAGATCCCTAGAAATGGGAGTGGTGCCGAGTGATTGGAGAAGAGCGGTGGTGGTCCCGCTTCACAAGAGTGGGAACAGAGAGGAGGCTGGTAACTACAGACCGGTTAGCCTCACTTCGGTGGTGGGAAAAGTAATGGAGTCACTGTTGAAAGAGAGAATAGTGAACTATCTACAGTCGGGAGAATTGATGGACCAGAGGCAGCATGGATTCACCAGAGGAAGATCCTGTCAGACAAATCTGATTGACTTTTTTGACTGGGTAACCAAGGAATTGGATCAAGGAAGAGCACTCGATATCATATACTTGGATTTCAGCAAAGCTTTTGATACGGTGAATAAAACGAGAAGCTTAGGAGTGAGTGCCGAGGTGGTGACCTGGATTGCAAATTGGTTGACGGACAGAAGACAATGTGTGATGGTAAATGGAACCTTCTCTGAAGAGAGAGCGGTTTTAAGTGGTGTACCGCAAGGATCGGTGTTGGGACCGGTCCTGTTCAATATCTTTGTGAGCGACATTGCGGACGGGATAGAAGGTAAGGTTTGTCTTTTTGCGGATGACACTAAGATCTGCAACAGAGTGGACACGCCGGAAGGAGTGGAGAGAATGAGACAGGATCTAAGGAAACTGGAAGAGTGGTCGAAGATATGGCAGCTGAGATTCAATGCCAAGAAGTGCAAAGTCATGCATATGGGGAGTGGAAATCCGAATGAACTGTATTCGATGGGGGGGGGGAAAGGCTGATGTGCACGGAGCAGGAGAGGGACCTTGGGGTGATAGTGTCTAATGATCTGAAGTCGGCGAAACAATGTGACAAGGCGATAGCTAAAGCCAGAAGAATGCTGGGCTGCATAGAGAGAGGAATATCGAGTAAGAAAAGGGAAGTGATTATTCCCTTGTACTGGTCCTTGGTGAGGCCTCACCTGGAGTACTGTGTTCAGTTTTGGAGACCGTATCTTCAAAAAGACAAAGACAAGATGGAGGCGGTACAGAGAAGGGCGACCAGGAAGGTGGAGGATCTTCATCGGATGACATACGAGGAGAGATTGAAGAATCTAAATATGTACACCCTGGAGGAAAGGAGGAGCAGAGGTGATATGATACAGACTTTCAGATACTTGAAAGGTGTTAATGATCCAAAGACGACAAACCTTTTCCGTAGGAAAAAAATCAGCAGAACCAGGGGTCACGATTTGAAGCTCCAGGGAGGAAGATTCAGAACCAATGTCAGGAAGTATTTCTTCACGGAGAGGGTGGTGGATGCCTGGAATGCCCTTCCGGAGGATGTGGTGAAGACCAGAACTGTGAAGGACTTCAAAGGGGCGTGGGATAAACACTGTGGATCCATAAAGTCAAGAGGCCGCCAATGAAGAGTGGGTGACTCGCCAGAATGATGGCTACTGCCTGGAGACAATACCCTTATTAAATAAACATACACATGCTTACTGTGACTCCAACATCGCTCTAAGCTTCAACAGCAAGAGGAAATGTGGAAAAAAGGATTCACACTCACAAAGAGGGGAGTAGCTGGCTTGTTACGGCGGTTACTACCCCAAATCAAATAAGCCTGATACTTCACTTTCAATGCATATACAGCATAGTTCTCTGCTTCAACGGCAGGGGAGAAGAAAAACTGATACTTCACACATCCAGCAGAGCTCTCTGCTTCAACGGCAGGGGAGAAGAAAAGAGGGTTCGCACTCACAAAGCGGGGAGTAGCTGGCTTGTTACGGCGGTTACTACCCCAAACCAAATGTGCCTGATACTTCACTTTCAATGCATATCCAGCATGGCTCTCTGCTTCAACAGCATGGGAGAAGACTGATACTTCACGCATATCCAGCATAGCTCTCTGCTTCAACGGCAGGGGAGAAAAAAAGAAAACTGATACTTCACGCATATCCAGCATAGCTCCCTGCTTCAATGGCAGGGGAGAAGAAAAACAACCAATAAGGGCTGTATAACATAGTCTGGGTAAAACAAATAAGCATGGGTGTAGCTTGCTTATTGGCAGGGGAGAAGCTTGCTTATTGGCAGGGGAGAAGAAAAAACAACCGATAAGGGCTGTATAACATAGTCTGGGTAAAACAAATAAGCATGGGTGTAGCTTGCTTATTGCGGCGGCTACTACCCCTAACTAATCAAGCTAGATATTTCACTTGGATGCAGCTCCATCACTGCTCTCTACATTAAAGGTGGGGGTGGAAGGGAAATAGAACCAAGAGCTAAGAGAAACAGATAAGTATGAGAGAAAAAATGTGTGAAGCTTGCTGGGCAGACTGGATGGGCCATTTGGTCTTCTTCTGCCGTCATTTCTATGTTTCTATGTTTCTATGTGTGTATGTAAGAGTGCTAGCTTGTGTGAAGGGATTGTGTATGTGTGAGACAGAGTCTGTGTGAAGGGGTGCGTGAGAGAGAGACATATGTGTGGGGCCCTGTATGAGGGGATGTGTGTGTGTGCAAGAGAGTGAGAGAGCCTGTATGAGGGTGTGTGTATGTGTGTGAGAGAGAGGGAAGGACAGGGGGAGCCTGTGTGAGGGGCAGTACTGAGAACTCTGGGACTGGCAATAGAGTGAAAGGGGTTGAGCCTAGAGGTGGAGGGGAGAGATAGTGGCAAGTGGAGGAGTTGGAGCCTGAGAGGGCAAAGTGGCCAGGGTAGTAAGGAGAGCGAGTGGAAGGGACACTCTTACAGTGAATTTCTAGGGAAATTCTGCTCAAAATATTTTAAATTCTGCATCTTTAAGTAATAACTTTTTTCTGTATTAATTTACTTAAAGACTGTCATGTAAATTGTGTTATTTTGACCAATATAAAGCTTGCAGAATTTTGCAGAATTTTAAGATTTTGTGCGCAGAATTTAAATTGTTTTTTTGCACAGGATGCCCCCAGGAGTAGTTAGTGTAGCAACTGAGACAACAAAGCAAGATGCTGAAGGCAGACTGTGTACATTGGTTCACTGTAGCTGTGCACTCATTCCTCATGCCACTTGCATGGAAATTCATAGAAACTGAGCAGACTGAGGTTTATTTCAATGACGATCAGCTTTTCCACAAACCATGGCACCAGCCATTAATGATGTGGACTCACGATGTCCACTACCATTGAGAATACCTCTTCATTAGACTCCCTGATTGGTGAGCAGTAAAGGAAATGCTGGGCCACCTTTGCCAAACCATGGCCATGTGTACCCAGTCTGCCAACAGATTTGAAGCCATGCCCTCAATGGCATGCAACTGAAATTTGTGCTGGGGTCTCCTTTGTTGTGTAGGGATAATCTTTGATGCCAATTGCTGCAGCTATGGCCTGTGTCAGGAGAGCTGACACAGGCCACCTATGCAGTATCCATGGGTTGGGGGAGGGGGGTCGGCAGAAAAAGGTGGAGAAGAAAGTGGTAGCTGATACAGTGCTGCTTATGTTGACAATATGGTGCGAGGTACCCAATCATGTCTCACATTGCATAACCAAGGCCCCTCTGCCGCTGGCACTCCCAATCCCACACCCTAGCCACCAGCATCTTCCAGTAAATTAGACTATTGAAATGGAGGGCATTATCCTCTTTCACTTGTGTGTCACATCGCATGTCTGTCATGTCAGAATCCAGCTGGGTGAAAGGGTTGAGTCTATCTTGCACTTGCTATGCAAGGAATCAACAAACAGAAACACCTCTGGTACCAGGCCCTGTTCCTGCTGGACACCCTCTAATTTTAACACCAGAATATTGACAATGGGGATGATCTCACCCAGGGCAGCTCTTCTGCAACTCAGATCCTTCTAGGAATCCTTGAAGGACTTCAGGACTGCATCATATGTATCCAGTCATGATGCCCCAGGAAGTAATTCACACCTATCTAGCTTTTCAGACAAAAGTTGTGAAGAGCTCACTGTTGCTCCACTAACCTTTGCAATACAAGACAGACAGAATGCCAACTGGTACCTATATCTTTCCTGTATCCTATGGAGCTGCTATACACTCTTTATGCTCTTGTGAAATTGCCCTATTTTCCTATACCTATCAATTCCTTCAGGACTAAGCTACTGCGTTCTTCCTTGGTCCCCAAGGCATCCTTTACTGCCAGTTGCAGCAAGTATGCAAAGCAGTGGATCCCTTCATAGCCCCATCTTCAACTGCCTCTTTTCTTGTTAGCACCACTGTAACAAAATAACTAGGAACAGACCTGTTTCTCCACTTTAGCTGCCAGTCCTCTCTCGTCTTTCTTATTGCTGCTAAGATATTGATTGATGTCCATCACCTGGGTGGGTAGCAGTACCATGCTCTTCTGCCCCTCCTAGAGCAGCTGTCTTCCTTGCCTCATCCAGCTGTTACCAGTGTGATGTCAGAGAGAGGTAGGTTTATGTAGCATTCTGGCTGGTCCAGACGTTGCTGGTGAAATGGATTCTACTCTACATCACCTTGGCTACCTGTGCCTGCACACAAGTACAGCATTAAGTGTCCAGGGTGGAGATAGCCTGCCTACTGAATATTGTCCAGAAGGGCACTTAGTAAATGGGGGCTAAAATGTGCAGCAGCCATTTAAATTCCACATTCTTTTTGATCTACAGGGGCTGGTCATCCAGGGCATTTGTTTCCTTGAGTCAACGTGTCACCACTTTTTGAAGCAAGCTGCCTCTTGCTACAGAACAGTGACATGGTAAAACATTTCATCTGCACCATGGTTCCTTGCCACTGACTTGAAGGGGGCGGGCTGCGTGTCTGTCACCTCACTGGGGGAGAGGTGGATCGGCTGGTTTCTCAGGTTTTCCTGCTGCTACTGCTTTCAGTGCGTCCCGAGACTTGGCAGACTAGTACTGGCGGCCTCCCCTGAAACCAATGTAATGTGTGTGTTTTTTTCACATGATGCTGCATATCACTTTTTCCTCTACTAGTGGCCTTACAGCTGTAACCTGAGTAGCTTTCCAGGTTACCAGTAAGCCCTAGAACCATATAATGTTAATGCAGTTAGAAAAATAATTAAGTGGAGGATCCATTCATTTGGCAGCCTCTTCCATAGCAGGCTGTAATGGATATCCCCTGCAGGAGGTTTTATAGCAGTGCTCCGCAAAGGGCTCTGGGGGCAGTCTTAGTGGAAGGTTTTAGGCCTACCTGGAGCCTTGGAAACCATCTGAGATCCCTTCAGTGTGGGTCTGGGCAGTTCTGCTTGCTCTCCTTCAGAGGTACAGAGGTGTCCAGGTAATAATTTGGACTTTGGACAATTTGCTTGGTAGGAGCCATGCTGGACCCCTGGGCCTTTCCGAGACACAGGAATTGGGGAACCCTATGTTGAAGATGCCTAGGGTTAGGGAAGATCTGCCCATCCGAGCTGGTGCCCCATTGCAAGGGTATTATTTCCTTTTTAGGGAACTGAAGAACTTTATTTCCAAGATCTGGGAGGAAGTGCTTTTCTGCCCCTCTTCCTACTCATCAGTAGGAAACCTACAGTTCCATCTAGGATCCCTTCCATCAGGGATCCTATCAAGATCCAGTACATCTAACTGTAAGCAGGGCCAGAGCGTCCATTAGGCGAACTTCGGCAGTTGCCTAGGGCACCGAGCCATAGGGGGTGCCAAAGAGCAGCCACGTGGTGCTGCAAGCAGGGCCTATCCCGCTCACGGCAAAGAGAAATAGAGACTTTGTGCTTCTCATGCCGAAACAGGTTGGGGGGGGGGGGGGGGGGCAGCACAAGGGTCGCCTAGGCCCAATATCCTTGCCCCGGCCCTGATTGTAAGAAATCATCTTTAATAAGAGAGCCACACTCAATTGGAGTCTTCACAAACCTTAGGAAGAGATAAACTCACTGTCTGTGCTGTGACAGATTTTTGCCTTCTGGGAAGGGTTTCCTGCCCACTAAAGGGGACCACTGCTCAGCCTAATCCAGGAGGGTGGTTGGATTCCCAGCCTTGTTAAGAGATTCTTGCACAGATAGAGGCCACAGAATTGTAAATAAAGGAAGAGAGAGAACTGTGGAGCTGGAAATTCATAATTATTGTGCCACTAATTCAGAGCTGTTTGCAGTAAAGTATTACTTTTAGACTCTAACCCAGTGGTCCCTGCATTTTTTTTAATTTATATTTTATTGAATCATTAATTTTAAACATCAGTGGTATTACAGAAAATCTTCTGAATTAACAATAAGAACATAAGAAAATGCCATACTGGGTCAGACCAAGGGTCCATCAAGCCCAGCATCCTGTTTCCAACAGTGGCCAATCCAGGCCACAGGAACCTGGCAAGTACCCAAAAACTAAGTCTATTCCATGTTACCGTTGCTAGTAATAGCAGTGGCTATTTTCTAAGTCAACTTTATTAATAGCAGGTAATGGACTTTTCCTCCAAGAACTTATCCAATCCTTTTTTAAACACAGCTATACTAACTGCACTAACCACATCCTCTGGCAACAAATTCCAGAGTTTAATTGTGCGTTGAGTAAAAAAGAACTTTCTCCGATTAGTTTTAAATGTGCCCCATGCTAACTTCATGGAGTGCCCCCTAGTCTTTCTATTATCCGAAAGAGTAAATAACTGATTCACATCTACCCGTTCTAGACCTCTCATGATTTTAAACACCTCTATCATATCCCCCCTCAGCTGTCTCTTCTCCAAGCTGAACAGCCCTAACCTCTTTAGTCTTTCCTCATAGGGGAGCTGATCCATACCCTTTATCATTTTGGTAGCCCTGCTCTGTACCTTCTCCAACGCAATTATATTTTTTTTGAGATGCGGCGACCAGAATTGTACACAGTATTCAAGGTGCGGTCTCACCATGGAGCGATACAGAGGCATTATGACATTTTCCGTTTTATTCACCATTCCCTTTCTAATAATTCTCAACATTCTGTTTGCTTTTTTGACTGCCGCAGCACACTGAACCGATGATTTCAATGTGTTATCCACTATGACGCCTAGATCTCTTTCTTGGGTTGTAGCACCTAATATGGAACCCAACATTGTGTAATTATAGCATGGGTTATTTTTCCCTTTATACATTACCTTGCACTTATCCACATTAAATTTCATCTGCCATTTGGATGCCCAATTTTCCAGTCTCACAAGGTCTTCCTGCAATTTATCACAATCTGCTTGTGATTTAACTACTCTGAACAATTTTGTGTCATCTGCAAATTTGATTATCTCACTCGTATTTCTTTCCAGATCATTTATAAATATATTGAAAAGTAAGGGTCCCAATACAGATCCCTGAGGCACTCCACTGTCCACTCCCTTCCACTGAGAAAATTGTCCATTTAATCCTACTCTCTGTTTCCTGTCTCTTAGCCAGTTTGCAATCCACGAAAGGACATCGCCACCTATCCCATGACTTTTTACTTTTCCTAGAAGCCTCTCATGAGGAACTTTGTCAAACGCCTTCTGAAAATCCAAGTATACTACATCTACTGGTTCACCTTTATCCACATGTTTATTAACTCCTTCAAAAAAGTGAAGCAGATTTGTGAGGCAAGACCTGCCCTGGGTAAGGCCATGCTGACTTTGTTCCATTAAACCATGTCTTTCTATATGTTCTGTGATTTTAATGTTTAGAACACTTTCCACTATTTTTCCTGGCACTGAAGTCAGGCTAACCGGTCTGTAGTTTCCTGGATTGCCCCTGAAGCCCTTTTTAAATATTGGGGTTACATTTGCTATCCTCCAGTCTTCAGGTACAATGGATGATTTTAATGATAGGTTACAAATCTTAACATAACACATTTATAAAATAAAATATTGGATTCCGAAGAAGGAGTCCCCTTTAAATCCTGGGGGATATCTATTCATAAATTCCTAATAGGAAAAGAAATAAACAGGGAGAACCCAAATAAGGGGAGAAATACATTTAATTAACCTCCCAACAGTCCCTACTACTGACTGACTCATACCAATCATCCATTCTTGTCAGCAAGAAATTTCTCAAGATGTAGAGGATTGGAAAAAAACAAACATTCAGGCTGATACAGAAAAATGCGCGGGAGAGCCAGTGAGCACCCGCTCTCCCAATGCATGCACAGGCCACATTTCTGGGCTCGTGATTCAGAAAGCCCAGGTATGTAAATTAGGGCCCATGGTAAAAGGAGGCACTAGGGATACTAGCGCATCCTTGGCGCCTCCTTTTTGACAGAAGTGGCAGCTGTCAGAGGATTTGACAGCTGACACTCAATTTTACCGGCGTTGGTTCTCGAACCCACTGACAGCCACGGGTTCGGAAAACAGACGCCACCTAAATTGAGCGACCGTCTTCCAACCCGCGGGCATATTTTTAATTTTTAATTTTTTTAAAATTTTGGGGCCTCCGACTTAATATCATAGCGATATTAAGTCGGAGGGTGTACAGAAAAGCAGTTTTTTCTGCTTTTCTGTACACTTTCCTGGTGCTGGCCGAAATTAATGCCAGCCTTTGGCAGGCGTTAATTTCTTAAAGTAAAATATGCGGCTTGGCTGCACATTTTATTTTCTGTATCACGCGGGAATAACTAATAGGGCCATCAAAATGCATTTGCATGTTGCGGGCGCTATTAGTTTCATGGGAGTTGGCAGCGCGTCGAAAACGCGCTGCCATTACCCCTTACTGTATAAGGGGTAAAAATAGCATGTCGAAAATGCGTGGCCAAACGCGGGCTAACAGTGCGCTCCATTGGAGCGCACTTTACTGTATCAGCCTGATTATTATGTGGGTCACAGGGAAATGTTTTTTAAAAGTTAACACCTAAGGAAAATACCCTGTTGCTCAATTGTAGGAAATGTTTCCTACAAAGCTGAGTCACCTGGGCCACATCAAGAAATATTTAAATTTTCCTACCACAAAATAGGAAATATCTATTTTTAAAGTATTTATGAAGAATTAGATTTTTATCACTTTTGGCACAGAAAGACACTAACAGTGTAGCTCTAAGAGGGATATCATCAATAAAAATTTCCAAAAAGGTTGATAAATTAGGGCTTATTGGTGTCAAAACATCCATCCCCCCTTCATCACCAACTTCATCTCTTCTAAACCCAGATATAGAATATATTTAAGAAAGAGCTATATGATGTTTAGTATCCCTGAAGAGCATTTCCCTAGCATATTTCATGAACAACTCTACTGGTGATAAAAGTCTAGAAACAGGAAAATTAAAAAAATCTGGATATTCTGTAATCTCTCCAACTGATTATGACAAATTAAGCTATCTTTAATAAAAGTAGCACTAAACCTCTGCAGTGATAAAACTTGAGATGGCAGAGATAAAACAGTAGGTTCCAATGCAGATACACAAGATGCATGATCACATGAAACAGCTTTAGAGTCAGCCATAAATTGGATAAATTGAGTTGAAGTTTCAGTCAGTATCTTATCCATTTTAAGGATAATTTTCCAGACATCCACTAAGGTAATTGAACTTAAATCAGCGTCAATTGTACCTCCAGAGGAGGTAGCACCTATTGCATTAACCTGGGGCACAACATTAGGAGAAACTAATGTAGTTGAGGAAATCAGGGGTCTTGCAGATTCCAAACCTCCCACCCTTAGGGAGATACTGCATGTCCTATATTAGACAGACCTGATGGCTGGGGTGGAGGTTGCAATGCCAGGGCTCAGAGAGGCTCCAGAAGAATCAGAAGCTCCCAGATTCGTAGACTCTGCCAAACTTGATGTTAATCGTGCTACGTGAAGAGCCATAGGGCCTAGAAGCGGGCTATTCACAGGAGATGAAGACCAAAGCTTGCCCTTTCTTTTCCTCCCCATCCAACAACACAAAATAATTTACAAAATCAGTCAGAAGGGGCATGCCCCTTTGGTGCATGGCTTCGGCTGTGCGCCACAGAGGCAGCTCTGATATAACCAACAGTTCAGGCGCCACTTGACGACATCAGTGACACAGCAGGGGTAGGGCTTCAATTGTGGTGATCTGAGTTGGAGAGCCTCAGGTGGTAAAGCACTTTTCTCTTCCAACTCAGACCAAATGGCAGCACTCCCCAGAGGTATCCCCTGGTCCCTGCATCTTATTTGGACACTCAGCACACAGTGTCTAGGAATTCAGCTTCCCCAAGGAATTCAGGAGAGGATGTCAGGCACTTGCCTTTCTTCCCCCAGTCCTTGGGAGGTAAGGGAGACAAAAGAGCTAACCAGGTTTTCTGCCTCATAGAGTTAAAAATTGTTTTATGGCCTCACCAGTGCTGGACTTACACAACAGTGAATGCATTCTGCAAAATGTTGATCATCCCCAAGTCTAAAGTGCCTTCGCACATCTGATATCTTGTGGGATTCTTTCTCCGTCTCTGGATCCTTGGATACTGCTACGGGAGCTGGGGGTGAGGATGGACTGGGAGGGAAAATGTCAGCGGCATGTATCACATTTTCCACTACCTGCTCATCCTGAAAGGTGTTCTCTACTACAATAGAATCACTTGCTGCCTCTCTGCAGATGTTTGCTGGATAGCACACCAGACTTTCCAACTCTTCCTCGTCAACTCGATGTTCAGTATCATCCAACTGTGGAGATCCCAGACATGATTCATATGAAGTACTACATTCACCAGAGACCTTTTGCAGACAGTTCTCAGAATGAAACGAAAGTGACTGGTGGTGATGTACTGCTTTTGGCTTTTCCGCTCCTAGTGACACTGTCTTCCTCCCCCATCCCACTGCTGATCTCATTCTTAAGTGACTGTGCCTTCTTCTGCCCCTGCTGCACCAGAGTGGAGGAGGAAATAGTAATAAGCAACTAGTTTTTACCTGACTCTGTCTCTGTAACTGCTTTCTCCTTGCTAAAATATCTGCCTTTGTCTTGGTTGGAAGACTTCTGGTAATATCATTGTGCTATTTCTGCTGGCACTAGTTCCCTATACAGGAAGATCATGATTTATCCTTAGACCCCCCTTCTATTCTTCCCAGCACATCTAATCTTTGGCACAGGAAATGGCATGGTCCAATTTTGTACAGATGACTAGTGGCACCGGCCGTAGTATTACAATGAATACACTCAACACTTTGGACACACACAAACACAAGAGAGCAGTCACTTTTATTGTGAAACAAAACTCAGATTGCTGAATTGTGTGCACTGTGCTTCCATTAAATGACAAACACCAATGCTGAGAGGACCACCTGCAGTGCTGTTCTTCAAGCACAGCTAGCCTTTGGGTAGGTCACCTGAGAGGATGCCCAAGGCACCATGAGATGAGATTATCCATTATGTTGGTCAGCTAGAGGCCAGGCAGCAGCGGTCATCCTCGATGGCCAGAAAAAGATGAGACTTGAGGAGGTTGAGCCTCTCCAAAGGCTGGTGGGCCAGTCTGGCTCCCTGCCATGTCTATGTGGCAGGAATAGTAGTGCTTAATAGCGTGTCAGCTTCCTTCACCATGCTGGGCCAGTCTCACTTTATCAGCTGTGAGATTATGGGATGTCATAGTTCAAACCATGAGACTCTTCCCGTGCAGCAGAAGAACATGATGCGCTATTAATTGTTGCTCCTGCTGGCCACCCAACCAAGAGCTGGAAATACAATTATGGAAGAGGGGGAAGACTGAAAGTATTGGGGATTGGAGGCACAAAGTAGGAGACCTACATCTAGGGGGGACAGAAAGGAGACTGTACATGATGTATTGGGGAGGGGGGCAGGGAGAACTACATAGGGTGGTGGTATTATTTTATTTTATTTTATTTAAATTTCTTATATACCGGCATTCGCGATGGGAGTCGCATCATGCCGGTTTACAAATAACAAGGTGTGACAACAGAATAAATACTTAATAACTTAAAAACATTAACATGTGATAGAAGAATAAGGTAGCAGTTACAATAAAACAGGGATAAAATGCAACTTGGAATGAAGAGAAGGCAAAAGAGAGATTAACACTGAGATAACAAAGAATGACCAAGGTAAATAGAACCAAGGTAAATAAACCTGCCTCATTAAAAAAGAGAGAACATTATTGAGTTGTCAAAGGTTGTTGATTACTCTGACGGGAGTTCTTAGTTGCTTAAGTTGAGAGTGGGTTCAGTTGGTGTCTGGAAAGGCTTTCAAGAATAGCCAGGTTTTAAGTCTTTTTCTGAAAGTGGGGAGGCAAGGTTCCTGTCTCAGTTCTGGTGGTATAGAATTCCACAAGGTAGGTCCTGCTGTAGAGAAAGCCCTGTCTCTGAGAGTCCTATGGTTAAAGGTTTTTGCAGGAGGCGCCTGTAATGAGTCTCTGTAGGACTCTCTGATAGGTCTGATGGAGGTATGTTTTTTAAATGGGATTTGGAGGTTAAGCGGAGAGAGTTGATGGAATGCTTTGTAGATGGTAGTAATGGATTTATATAAGATTCTATAGTGCACTGGCAGCCAATGTAAGTCTTTGAGAATCGGAGATATGTGGTCTCTTCTTCTTGTGTTTGTCAAAATTCTGGCCGCCGTGTTCTGAACCATCTGAAGAGGTTTAGTATGAGAAGACGGGAGACCTAATAGAATAGAATTGCAATAATCTAACTTAGAGAAGATTATTGATTGCAAAACTGTTCTGTAATCGTGGAAATGGAAAAGTGGTTTGATTCTTTTTAAGACGTGTAATTTATAAAAGCAGTCCTTCGTGGTTTGATTAATAAAAGATTTTAGATTTAGCCGATTGTCGATAATGGCTCCTAGGTCTCTTACATGTGAAGTTTGAAAGCCGGTTGGAGGATTTGAGGTGAGGTTACTGTTTTCAGGGGAAATTATGAGGACTTCGGTTTTAGCGGAATTTAAGATTAGATTTAGGCTGGAGAGGAGGTTGTCAATATTTTGAAGACAGTTTTCCCAGATTTTGATAGTTTTTGTAAGGGATTCTTTGATAGGGATGACAATCTGGATGTCGTCTGCGTATAGAAAGTATTTGAGGTTAAGATTAGTTAATAGTTGACATAGGGGTAGGAGGTAAATGTTAAAGAGCGTGGGGGAGAGAGAGGAGCCCTGTGGAACACCTAGCGAAGAAGGGTAAAACTGTGATTCTTTGTTATGTATTTTGACTTTATATCCTCTGTTTCCCAAGAATGATTTGAACCAGGCAAGAGCAGAGCCTGTAATTCCGATGTTCGCTAGTTGATTTAGGAGAAGGGAGTGATTCACGGTGTCAAAGGCCGCCGATAGGTCGAGGAGTATCAGCAAGTAGGCGTGACCTTTATCGAGGCCCATGATGAGGTAATCTGTCAGAGATATGAGAAGTGATTCTGTACTTAAAGATTTTCGGAAGCCGTATTGAGTGGGGAATAATATGTTGTTGTCTTCGAGGTATTCTGATAATCTGGTGTTGACTAATTTTTCTGTAACCTTGGCTATAAAAGGAAGGTTGGATATTGGGCGGAAGTTGGATGGATCTTTAGGATTAAGGTTCGGTTTTTTTAATAGGGGTTTGATAGAAGCAACTTTCAGGTCGTCTGGATAAATTCCTTGGGCTAAGGAACAATTGATAATGTCAGTTAGGGTTTGGAGATGGTATCTGGAATTAGCAGCAGTAGTTTGGGAGGGATCTGGTCAAATGGGTGGGATGATGGTTTCATTCTCTTCAATACTAACTTGGTCTCTGATATTGCAATGGGTTCGAAGGCTTGTATAGCCATGTCATTGCAGTGATGGCGGAATGTGCTGGGTGGGGCTAGGGTATTCGTTTTTAGTTGAGATTGCAGGTTGGAAATTTTGTTACTGAAGAAGATGGCCAGCTCCTCAGCTTTTTCGTGCGCTTGGTTGAGTGGGATGTCCGGAGAATTGGGTTGAGTTAAGTTCGAGACGTAAGTAAAGAGGGCTTTTGAATCGAAGATGAGGTGATGTATCTTGTGAGCGTAGTAGTCCCTTTTTGTTTTTAGTGTGGCGCTCTTGTAGATGTGAAGAGCAAGTTTGTAAGCTGAGAGGGAGGTCGGTGATGGTGCTTTACGCCATTTATTTTCTTTTTGTCTCAGTGAAAGCTTGAGTTTTTGTAGTTGGTCATTAAACCAGGGTTGTCTTCTGGCGGCATTATGTTTAGGTTTTTTTGTTGCCAGTGGGCAGTGGGTATGGGGACAGGGAGACTAAATGAGGTGGGCAACAGGGAAAGGAAGAAAGGACTCAAGTTGAGGTAAGTGAGAGAGAGGATACAGGTTAAAAGAATGGGACTCAAGATGGGGAGGAAAGAAAAGGGAGAGAGAGAGGACTGGGACTGGTGTAACAGAGAGAAACAAAAGACCACATTTGGATGGAGGGAATATTGAGAGTCTACAGGGGATCAAGGTGTAGCAGACTGAATCTGGAGAAGAACAGGGGACAGAGAGAGGGAGAAAAGACATGGGGCTGGAGGGAGCTGGATAGGGGATTAGGGATGGGAGGATGAAGAAGGGAAAGGACCTGAGGTGGCAGAAAAAGGAGATGAAGCCAAAGAGGGTGAGTTACAGGGAAGGAGGGTATTAGAGGCAGATGAAAGTAGATGAGGACTGGGGATGGGGTGAGTGCAAAGGGTAGAAATTAGGGACTAGAAAGTTGGTGAAAGAGAGGGGAAAACAGAAGCCTAGGAAAGAATGAGAACCGGGCAAAACGAGAGGACATGAGCGGGAACAGGAAGAGGGATGAGATTGGAAGATAGAATGCTGGAAGGTAGGTGAGAGATGAAAACAGGAAGATTGTAAGAACTGGAGAGAACAATGGAGTAAGAAAGAGGAAGGATAGAAAGAGGTGAGAGAGAGGAGGCAAAACAATAGATGTGGAGAAATAGCAAGATAGATGGGTATAGGAAAGCTTGAAGAGGGATGGTTGGAGAGAGTCAGCTTGGAGATGATGAGGGACTCAGAAAGGAGGCAGCAGTTTGCCAACTGGCTCCAGATTTTCAGGACAGGTTGATCCAGTCCTGGTTTTACTCCCCTACATCATGGGCATAGTATCCATAGTGCATAGTGGTGCAGAAGCACCATCAACTTTAAAATGTGGTGTGCCATGCCCCACCAACTTAGGAAGCTATCATGTCTTCTCTGGCTCTATCCCCAGAACAATAAGCACTGCTGCCCACTACTAATGTTCCTTCTAAGTTGCATGCACTTGGGAAAAAATCTGCGCTTGCGCATGCATGCAGCTCTAAGCTGCACATGTGCACTTCTGTACAACTTTTCCTGCAGGCATACACAGCTCGCCCCCTTCCCAGTGCATGAAGCCTGGCTTGACCACAGTGGAGCCCATCCTGCAATGGCCCGAAGTGAAGAGGAGGCCGGCAGGGCCGTGGCGGAGTCCTTCCCACCATGGCCTGAAATGAAGAGGAGGCTGTGTGTATATGTCTGTGTGAAAGCTTGTGTGTCTGTGTGAGAGCCTGTGGATATGTATATATGTCTGTGTGAGACCTGTGCACATGTATGTGTGGCTGTGTGAGATCTTGTGTGCATGTATGTGTGCTTGTCTGTGAGAGAGCCTATGAGTGTGTGTATATATCTGTAAAAGAGCCTGTATGTGTGAGAGCCCTTGTGCATGCATGTGTGTCTATGTGAGATCTTGTGTTCCTATGTGTGTGCATGAGTGTGTTTGTCTATGGGAGAGCTTTTGGGTGTGTGTATATGTCCGTATGAGAGCCTGTACATATGAGAGCCCGTGTTCATGTCTGTGTGAGATCTTATGTGCCTGTGTCTGTGTGAGAGCCTATGGGTATGTGTATATGTCTGTACGAGAGCCTGTATGTGTGAGAGTCTATGTACATGTATGTCTGTGTGAGAGGCTGTGTGTCTGTGTTTAGAGTCTGTGCATGTGTATGTGTCACACATAGGCTCTCACAGGCATGTGCACACACACAACACAACACACACACAATGCGTGTGTGAGGAAGAGAGAGCCTGTGAGTGTGAGAGAGAGGGAGTGCGTGTGAAAGCATTGGCATGTATATGAGATGGCGTGTCTGAAAGAATGAATGTGTGAGTGAGGGAGAGAGAAAAGATAGTTTGCGTGGCCCTGCCTCCCCTAATGCACGATAATATCAGGGTGACCGGAAATAAAAAAGATCCCAGGTATGGAGAGCAGGAGATTTTTTAATCTTTATTAGTTTTAATTATTGGGTGTAATTTGATGTTTCTATTGTTTTTAAATATATATATTTTTAAATATTAGAACATTATTTAATTATTGGATGTTTTATTCATCCGAGGTTTTGAAATATTTTATTGGTGTTTGGGAAATATTAGAACAAATTTATGCAAGTTTTTTAAAATTATTGGAAGTTTGTTGGTTGTTTTGACATTTATTCTTTTTATTAGCATGGTTTTAATATTATGAATGATGTTTTATACCTCCGATTTTATTGCTTGATGTTTTGAGAGGAATGATGATATTTCTGTTTTTCTATTGTTGCACTGCATAGCACAGTTGGGCTTGTGGTTTCCAGTTCAGTTATTGTTGGCACATTTCTATTCTGTATTTGATGTGAGGGTCTGTCTGTATTTTAAAGGTCCAGTTCTTGTATAATTTAAATTCTTGTTGTGAAAATGATGGTACTTATCACTGGGTTTTATGGCAGCTCTTCCTCATTTCTATTTTAAACAGAAGTTTGCTCTTTATTAATTTTATTTGCATACAGAAAGCAGTTTTGAATGTTCTTGCAGAAAATATTTTTTCATTCACATTTTATTGTAACTGCTGTTAGTAGATTTAGTGATAATTTTAAGGGATTAGCTAATGTTTCCTCTAAGGATTCGGGTTCTGTGAGCATAAATTTGATAGGCTTTTTGCGTCAAAGAAAGTAGTGCTCACAGGGTAATGTAGGAGGGTGTACTTTTCTCTAGGACACATAGCAACAGCAAAATTTCTGGTGCATAACCAACTTCAGCAGTCACCCTACACCCCTGCCCTGCATGTAGGTACTTATAGTCTTGCTTTTCTTAGGGAATACAATAGAGAAATCAGAATAAGTCCCAGCATGCAATGGGGTAAAACCAGGACTGGAGCCACTTGGCAACCCTACAGCAGTTGTAGGGTAACTAATTGTCTGGACTCTGGAGAATGGTGAGAGAGGTTTGGAAGGCTGAGAACTGGAGGGGGAGAAGAGGAAGATAGTTCCAGGAGGGAGGGGGAAAGAATGGCTGGAGGGAGGGGAGGAGAAGGAGTGAATATCTGGAGAAGAGGGTGGAGGACAGAATACCTGGAGGAGAAAGAGAATGCCAGAAGGGAGGAGGAAAAGAGGAAGAGAATGCCTAGAGAGAAGAAGCAGAGAATGTGTGGAAGGTGGTGGTGGTAGGGGGAGAATGCTGGAGGAGGAGGTCACCATTAACAATATTTAACAAGGGCACCATTTACCCTACAGCCAGACTTCACTTTAAGTCAAAGTAGAAAAACACCCAAGGATCTCTCCTATCTGCTGGAGAGAGTGAAACACTGTCTGTCTCCAGAACCCTCTAATACCTGTTGCTACTATAACCCTAACAGTCAATAGATCAGTGTTTCTCACTGATAAGAAGCAATAGAAAACTAAAAACTTACCTTCTTTTCTGCTCTCTAAATATTTTTAGAAACTTTTTCTTTCACTCTGCAAAAACAAAGAATTCTCTTCTCTCACTGAATTCCAAGAAAAAAATGATTCACAATGGGGACTGTGCTCAAAGTTCCTTTCAGTTTTGGATAAAATTAAAAAATGAGGAAGTCATGGTCAATCAATGTAGCTGCCAGCTGGGATAAGCTGGTTGAAAAAGTGCTTGACTTTGAATGGTCTCCTTTCCATTCTGGTTCCATTCTGTCTGATTTCCTTCAGTAAAAAAAAAAATTCTGCAATTTTGCTTGCTCCATAGATGTTAATGGATGCAAACATAAATGCAAATTAGAATTTTTGTTATTATCAGAGGCACCATCCATTTGTTTAATTTGGAACAAAATAAACTGAAAATGGCATTTTTCCTTTTGGATTACCCGTTCATCCAAATACACACTATTTGGTTACTCAGGGTCTGGCCCTGCATGGCATTTCTTATGTCCTTATGTTCAGTATTGTTAATGATGGAGGCATTCCCAATTAATCTATCGACACAAAAAGAAAGTTCTTTTTCACTCAACGCACAATTAAACTCTGGAATTTGTTGCCAGAAGATGTGGTTAGTGCAGTCAGTATAGCTGTGTTTAAAAAAGGATTGGATAAGTTCTTGGAGGAGAAGTCCATTACCTGCTATTAATCAAGTTGACTTAGATAATAACCACCGCTATTACTAGCAGTGGTAACATGGAATAGACTTAGTGTTTGGGTACTTGCCAGATTCTTGTGGCCTGGTTTGGCCTCTGTTGGAAACAGGATGCTGGGCTTGATAGACCCTTGGTCTGACCTAGTATGGCATGTTCTTATGTTCCACATTGCCTGACTTTATAATTTAGAAGCCACTCAGGAAAATCACAGTTCATTTAAAGGGATAGGAACAGCAAGTTTGTAGGCACAAGCATTATCGTTTTCAATAACTTGATTCCTATTGTGGATTACCCAGGGTAATCAAGGAGCTATAGTCAGAGATGGTTAAATAAATATTGGGTATCCATAACTGAATAAAGATTTCTGGGAAGAAGACTCAGGGTAACCTGCAAATAGCCAGCAACTTCCAGAAGAAGCAAACTCTAGGCATAGAACAGCAACTTTCTTTTGACAAGGATGTGAAAACCCTGATCAAGCTGGGGGGCTTGTGCACACTGTACCATGCAGACAGTTGGGGTCTGATTGCCAATATGGCCAGAAAAAGAAGAAATCCAGCCTCACTAGAATTAAGCACTAAAAGGGGCTGCACTATCCTGTCTTAGCCATAAGAAGTCTCTGTTGCTTAAGAAGTGTGTGTATAAGTACGTTTAGGGGTGAGGGAAGGTTTAGCTATAGAAACTGTGAATGATGGTCCCATAGGACTGAACCCTTGAATATCGTGCTGCTTGGCGGTAACTGCACACCACAGGAAGAACAAGCAGAGTAGTGTAGAACAGATTAAAGTTATGTATGGACCTGGCAGAGATGTGGAGTTCCTATTATGTTAACTTAAAATAGGGCAACAGAAGAGAAGATCAATTGCAATATACTTAATAATACATTTTCTTAAGATAAAATGTGTTTATGGAACATTTTCTTCAGAACAGGATTTCAGTGTTGGTACTATAGTATTAATGAAGATACTTTGAGGGCTGCTAGTGCTTGATATTCCTGAGCAAGATGCTCTTAAAATTTCTCACGAAATATGACATGGGAAGATCCAATGTAAAAACACACTTGCCTTAACAGACCAACTATTAAACAGGTCACCCAAGACCTGCCAAAAGCAACAAGCTCAAATTCTGATATCTGCTTTACAGGTGAAAAACAATCGACACATTTTGTTTTAAAATAAATCACTTTATTTTTTGTGATCTCTCTCTCTCTATATATACATATATGTACAATTTTAATACAAAATTTAGAAAATATATAAAAATGTCCTTCATAAGATTAAACAGCTGTATACTGATGCACAAAGGAAAGCAGCAGCATTACAATTGCTGAAGTACAAGCTAGCAGTGGGTGCAGTGCCACCATCTTGTCAAGAATCCAGTTATCTCCAGCTTTTTCCTTTCAGTGCTGTAGAGAAAGTGTCATTGACCTGGTCACTGTTCGGCACATAACTAAAACAGCTGCTGGGCACAGCTCTCACAGCCAAAGGCTGGTCACGCTTTGGGAGGGGGTTGTGGGTGCCGTTTCACTTCTAAGGTGAAAAGGTCAAACAGTAGAGATCTAATCAAAAACATGACCTGAAAGAGACTAGTTCTGGCACTGGCAAGTTGTATTTTACTGAAGTATATGAAAACAGTGAGGTGGATGATGAATGAGATTTGACATACAGCGGATCACCCATACAAGCAAACAAACAAGATGGCCTCCGATTTCTGAGTGACAATTAAATATCTGTCGTATTTTCTCCTTTGATGAAGGTACAGATGAAAAAAAAACCCTAAACCTTCCAAACCATGGTCAGTCCATGCCCTGGTCACAGAAAGCCAAGAAGTGCCAAGGAATGCAGAATGAAGTCTTCCCTCCTCCCATTCTCTTCTCATGAGAGAGCAGTAGCACATGCCACAGTTTGCGCATTTTATTTGTTACTATAGTTCTCAATAAAAGAGGGAAAAAAAAAAAGAAAAGCGGTAGCTTGGGCTCTAGCATCTTCTTGAGCTGAGCAGGGTCAGAGTGGATTGTGAGGGCAGTGAGCTTGCACGCCACAGGAATGTGGATGAATCGGTGCAAGTTGGGTATCACTGCAGGGCTTGGTGCAGTAGTGAATTTTGGCTTCGTGTTTGGCTTCCATTCTATCACCTCAACAACAAAAGCAGAGTCTGCTCTTTGCTGGCTTAAAGGTGAATTTTAAAAGCCGGGACACATGCCAAAATTGGGAGACGGGTGCACATCTAGCACACGCGTGGGTCCATCCGATTTTAGAGGCTGCCCACATGTGTGAACAAGTCCTGATGCGCAAACATCTCGCATCGTGGAAAAAGGGGCAGGATGAGGGCGGGGCCAAAAGATGTGCCTGCAAGTATCTACGCACTTGGACGTGCACCCAGGTATATTTGAGCATAAAGTTACTTCTGCTATGGAGGAGGTGTTAAGTCTCAATAAAATTATTTCCAGGCATCTCTGAGGGATTTGAGGGGTTTGTGGGGAGGGGTTGGGAGGACCTAGCTGTACACTGGGCAAACTGGTGGTCAAATTGGTGAAATTGGTCATCGTGTGGATGTGCGCCTGTTATAAAATTTCCTCACGTGCACGGCTCAAAGCCGACATTACGTTTGCTGTGCGTGTAAAATTAGGAGCACGTATACGCATGCCAGGGCTATTTTATAATATGCGCGCATATGTGCACACTGGATATAAAATTGCTGCTTATCTGGCCGTGTGCCCATTTGAAAGTTGCCATCCCTATGTACTACAGGAAAGGGTACTGTAAAAAAAAAAAAAAAAAGGTGCAGAGCCTGGGTACCCCCAGCTGGCTTAAGAGTGGGCCTGACAGGTAGATACATTCCAGTTCCTCCCTGAAAACTGTGCAAATCCATAGATGTATTTTTCATTCTTTTCTATATATAACAATATGCATTTTCTGCTCTTGTCATTTTTTACAATGCCTTAGTGAAAAAATGCCTTTTAAAACATGTTGAGATGAATTTTAAAAGCTGGGCGCGCACCAAAATCAGGAAATGTGCACGCATGTAGGGCAGATCTTCGATTGTTTTGCCTCCTCCCTCACCTCTTTCTATCCTTCCTCTTTCTCTTACTCCATTGTTCTTCCATTCTTCCTGTTTCATCTCTCACCGACTCACCAGCATTCTATCTCTCAATCTCATCCTCCTTCATATTCCCCTCTCTCTCATGTCCTCTCCTTTTCCCCAGTGCACGGATTTTAAAAGCCGCCTACATGCGTGCCTGTCTCCCAATATTGAAATATCTCAATCCAATTCAGAAAGGGGCATGGTTTGGTCAGGGCGTGGTCATTCCGGAGGGCAATAGTGATGTGCCTGCATGCCCAGGTCCAGTGCTGTGTAACTTTACTATCGCTATGGAGGAGGTGTATCTTAAAAAAACAAACAAAAACCTGCCATTTCTGAGGGCTTTAAAGGGTCTGGGGTAACGGGGAGTGCAGGCTCTTAAACGAGGAAGGTTTGGAGGACCTAGCTCTACACTGGGTGAACTGGTGAACCTGGTCATGGCGTGGATGTGTGGTGGTTCTAAAATTCCCCCACTTACATGGCTCAGAGCCAGTTGCAAAAGAGGGCGTATACATATACACGCCCACACTATTTTATAACCTACACGTGTATGTGTGCCTATATTATACAATAGCTGCATCCCTGGGCCTGTGCCAACGCACCGCTTTGAAAGTTACCATCCCTAATTTGTAAAGTGAGGCTGTTTTCTCTATTTTGCTTAACATTTGAATCAGCACTTCCCTTAGTTCAATTTCAGTCTGCATAGTTGGGGAACAGCCTCTCCTAAAAATCTGCCTCTCTCATTAGGCTCTGTGGCAGCTAGTAACCTCTGTGCCACTCTCATCCTTAGTAACCTCTGTGCCACTCTCATCCTTAGTAACCTCTGTGCCACTCTCTTCCTAATTCCCACCAAACTATTTTAAAAAGTAATGGTAATAATAATAATAATTTGTGGAGGCTCATATTTTTGTTGGAGAGGGGCTGATTTGGCAGTCTGTGGTATGGATTCAGACTGTTTTTTCTGATGAGTTCCACTCAAAGTCTCCCTTCTAGTCCTTCCCCATCTGTGAATTTTAGAGCAGAACGTCCAGTTTCTTTCATCCCAAGGGTGACACCTCCAACCTTAAGGCTGGAGGTGTCACCCTTATCCCTGTATCATTTGATTCCATTGTCCTTACCCATCTAAATGTCAGGCTTATTCTACCAAAACAAGAACGCGTCATTCTTTGGCCTTAAATAAAACAAAGCCACAAAATCCTTTCAATCTGTCGACCTGCAGAATGCACGGGTCTCCTGCTGTGTGACCATCCGTGATGTGCTGAAGGGGAGTCAACGTATTAAATTCCTTTAAGAAAGCAACAAATGTGAGCCTCCTGGTAACAACTGCTGGTGGCCAGTGCTGGGAAAGGGGAGCAGGAGCACTGGGAGATAAATGGCTGAAAAAAGAAAAAAAAGCCCTGTTTCTTTTTGGTGTGCCACAGACATTGCATAAACAGAAAAGGCACTAAAGATCAGCGCAGCAGCCCTTTACTGACAGGATGAAGAGGAGCAGGCCCAACCTGTCTTTATTCTAGAGGTAAAGGACCTATATAAGCATTCTTATTGCTATACAGGGATTCCAACTACAAAATCTCGTGTTTGAAGACAATTTTCTTAATTAAACTATTTTTGACGTATAGGGGGGAAGGGGGGGGGGGGGGGACACGTGGTTCTATGGGAGTTAATACTAAAATTCTGTTGAGATGTAGTTTCATGTTCTTTGATTATGGAATATGGGCTTTACCATGTCTTTACCTCAATAAAAGATACTTACAAAACCATTTTTGAAGTCTTTAAAAAATCTTGGTTGGATAAAGAATTCCTGTAAGCAGAAATTCTAATTATAAAGAACTATATTCTCTGGCTCCAAAAGCGTTCTTACAAAATGAAACCCCCATACAAATCTGCGGAGTCGCTCGCACACTGCTGGTGCCCTGTGAAGGAATATGGCCCAGATATTTTGTTTACACTCATGGCCTTTTGCTAGTAGGATAAGGAATCCCAGAGAACCAAATGAAAAGGGGGAATTGTTCTTTGATTGTTCTATGAGAATTTATCATTATTGATAATAATAGTGAAAAGGAAACCAACAAAGTAGTTAAGTAGAGCTGATACTTATGACTTTTTTTAGCCCATTATTTCTAAAACAAAAAAATATTTATATATTGGCTTTGACTGTCTGTGTGCACATTATCTCCCAAACCATTCGACCTACAGCACATACATTTTCAGGATAGGTATATGGACATTTAAAAGTAAAAACCAAAATAATGTGGTCCCATAAAGGGGCGGATTTTCAGAGCCCTGCTCGCCTAAATCCGCCCAAAACCGGGCGGATTTAGGCGAGCAGGGCCCTGCGCGCCAGTGAGCCTATTTTACATAGGCCTACCGGCGCGCGCAGAGCCCCGGGACTCGCGTAAGTCCCGGGGTTCTCCGAGGGGGGAGTGTCGGGGGCGTGTCGGGGGGCGGGCCCGGTCGTCTCGGCATTTAGGGGGCGTGTCGGCAACGTTTTGGGGGCGGGTACAGGGGCGTGGCTACAGCCCGGGGCGGTCCGGGGGCGTGGCCGCGCCCTCCTTACCCGCCCCCAGGTCGCGTCCCGGCGCGCAACAGGCCCGCTGGCGCGCGGGGATTTACTTCTCCCTCCGGGAGGCGTAAATCCCCGGAGAAAGGTAAGGGGGGGGTGTAGACAGGGCCGGGCGGGTGGGTTAGGTAGAGGAAGGGAGGGGAAGGTGAGGGGAGGGCGTTAGAGGATTCCCTCCAAGGCCGCTCCGATTTCGGAGCGGCCTTGGAGGAAACGGGGGTAGGCTGTGCGGCTCGGCGCGCGCCGGCTATACAGAATTCATAGCCTTGCGCGCGCCGATCCAGGATTTTAGTGGATACGCGCGGCTCCGCGCGTATCTACTAAAATCCAGCGTACTTTTGCTTGCGCCTGATGCGCCAGCAAAAGTACGCCTATTCGCGTTTTTTGAAAATCTACCCCAAAGGTTAGAGATATGGTCCAACAGTGAAAATAAAATGCAGTTTTCCCAATAAAACTATGGATCTAGTCTAAAATGTAAAAAGTGCTCATATGAATTACTCTGCAATTATATTCTTGATTTTTTTTTTTTTATAATAAGCTACAAAGGTCTCATTCAGAAGAACTGCACTGCGAATGGACAAAATGTCTAACACAGAGTTGGAAAGCAAGGGATATAGCGTGGAGGTCGGCAACTCTGGTCCTTGAGTGCTATAAACAAGTCTGGTTTTTAGGAGATCTACAATAAGGGGGTAATTTTCAAAAGGAGTTACATGCGTAAATGTAGCTACTATTGTAGCAATTTTCAAAAGCCATTTACTCCAGTAAACCTGGTTTTTACTCGAGTAAATGCTTTTTAAAATCAGGCCCTAAATGTACATGAAGTGTATTTGCATGCACTGCTCCACTATATGCAAATTTATCTGATTCATATTCATTGTGGAGGTCCTGAAACCCAGACCTGTTTGTAGTACTCCAGGGCTGGAGCTGCCTACCACTGATGTGTCATTACTGCTATTTATGTGCACTTATGGTTAAAAGGATTAGCAAAACCGGTGTGAAAGTGCTAACAAGCCTAATTGCAGGTGCTAGACTGCATAGTTCAGAGCAGAGCAAAGCCTCAAAATTGCCTGATTATTGTTCAGCCTTGACCTCATTATTGTAATGCCCTATTCCAGCTGCACCAATTACTATCCATTTAGCACTTTCACAGTTGGGCATTTCAGTACTGTTATGCTGCTTTTGTGAATCTCTTTAATGAGATGGCAAGGCTCTACCCTCATGTATTGACACATATGGAATTTCAGCCTCCTCAGCCTACCTGGCTTGAGGAAAACAGCTGCAGATTTTTCAGGAGCTCGTCATACTGGTGGCAAACCACTGGAAAAAAGTTAGTTGGATGGAAAGTACAGCTGCACAGTTTGTTGGCATTTTTCAATCTAATGCTATTACTGATGACCTAATGCAGTGCAGCCATTCTGCAATTCGTGGTAACCAATGTGAAGTGAGCTGCTACTCTCCCCGATTTTCTCAGTAAAACAGAAGAACTGGGCCAGAAGACACATCTAAAGTCACTGCCTATGAGGATATCAGTAACATTAAGAGCCGTGGGGTGTAATGACCCCCACAGCTCTTTCTCTTTAAACTTCTGAAACGCTGCACTCGTTCACCATCATCGCATATAAAACAAATGCCAGGCTCTGCACCCAGCCCCCCTATACTTACATCTTCTCACTAAAAATGAAACCTCCTGTCCTTTTGTAACTGAATCTCAAGTGCTCTTATCTTGAGCTTTCCAGAACTGCTTCAGAGCTTTGCAGTCAAGGGGAGGCTACGTTACTAGCAGGCCTCGCCACGCTGTGTGTGTGAAAACCCCCAGAAAATGTCTCTTTCTCTGCAGCTTCTAGCAACGCCCCCTCTAAATAAACAAAAATGAATCCTTTCTGCGAACATATCCATTTTCCCCAGAATCCATGGGGAAGGAAAGGCTTTGGTGTTATTGTGGTGCCACCTGAGGTCGCACCAGGCCGGACCTCACAGGTATGTGAATGTCTTCCTTTGTGTTCAAGCAAAAATAATAGCTGCTGAAGACTGCTTTTCTGTTTTCATGGATGACAAGGTTCTTATATTTGTGATGGTCTGTATAAGTCGGGATAAAATAAAAAAAAGGTAACATGAATGGTGTAGTATTAACCTGAAGTAAAGAGCAGGATGTCTAGGCTTACTAATTCTTCTCTTTGGTCCAGAGATTCCACAGATGCAGGATTTGTTCTTGACAAGGCGACCCTCCCAAGCTGGCAATCCTAACATGGCCCGGTGTAGTTTAAAATATTCCTGGCTCACAGACAGTGAGAACAACCATCTGACAAAGTCACAGAAGAGTGCAGAAGATACTTCCATTGTTGTGGCAGCCGCCTTCCACTTGGGCAGCTATCCTGGTTGTCATGGATGTGACCCTCTGACTGTTTTGAGCAGTGGAGATGCCTCTGGCAGCTGCTTCAATATGAGGCCTTGCTGGAGGGTTCTCCAGTTTCCAGGCCATTTCAGACCTATAAGAACAAAACAATATTCCTTACATCTCTGTTAGTTACAAACTTTCTTTCCCATCATGGATTTTTTCTTAAAATGAAAAAGAAAAAAAGCTCTTTGGGGTGTATTCCAGGTAAGAATATTGGGCAAAAAAGTATCCTAATTTGTAGCTAAGGCCTGATTATAATACTTAATGGTTTAATTGCACATTGTATTAAGATATTACACTAGACCTGGTTTTCCCACTTGTCATCTCTATTTGGGCAGGAACATGCAGTAAGGCTGGCAATTCTAAAGTTGGCTGATTTCTGGTTTATCCGTACATAAAACACACTGAGTTGTCCCCATGCATATTAACTCACAGGAGAACAGATGTGGTCTAGTAGTTAATCCAGCATTAACCCAGCATTCAAGAGAACTTGTGGGACATAAGTCAAGATTCTACTCTGCCACAAAGTCTGTCTGTAACCTTGTACAAGTCACCTTGGGATCAATTTTCAAACAGATCCTGAGCAGCTAAGATAACTGGTTAATTTTAACTGCTTATCTTTAGGTAAAGTTTTAGCTGAACCT